>NW_025336011.1:253637-299790 GCF_004798865.1 Varanus komodoensis | reverse complement strand
AGCCAAAAGGTGCTGGTGTCTCAGCAGAGCTGACTGTGGCCCTGTCTGTAGACATTGGGGCAAAGGGAGACAGGGCCACAGTCAGCTCTGCTGAGACACCAGCACCTTTTGGCTCTTCCTCTCGCTGACCTGTTTGCCATTCCCATTGATTATTTTAAGAACGTTGCAATTAAGAACCAAGACTAGAGTTTGCCTTCCCATCATTCCCCCAACCATGTTCTGTCTCAACCCCTTGCTATGTTTTGTGTTTTTAGATTGAAAGCTTGAAGAAAGTGGACATCCTATCGCTGTAAACCATTCCAGGACCCATATTTCAAGCTGAAAAGCAGAGTAAAAGCCTTTCAACACACACATTCCTTGTCCCATTGCAATTATCAGAACATTTCCTTTAATTTTAATGTTTATTGGCTGGAGCAAGATAAACATGTTGGTCAACCATGACTGTTTGTTGAAATGTGGGTTATTGAGTTCCCTGAATCCAACGATGCTAACATTCCATGGTTGGTTAATCATGAGCAGTCCATGAAGAAAACCCATGGTTTGTTGTGTTGTGGATTATAAGATGTGTGAGGTTAATTAACCATGGTTTGTTGGTTCAATTAGGTTCAGCCAACACAATAATCCACATTGCAAAAAATTGACCCTTGAGTGTAGGTTATTGTGTTATCTAAACCCAAGTCCGTATGCACAACTGCACCCATGTGCCCTGTCTCCACAGGCATCCTGGTCATTTCCTTCTAGTACTTTTGCAACAAGAATTACATGTCAGTAATTTATTAACCTGTCACAAATTTCCCTTTCCCTACATTCTAGATTGGTTGCATCTAATTCGTTTGTGTGTGCATGGGTGGATGGAGATCATCACACAATCGTTAAAACAACATTAAAATTATATTTACAATTCTAGCAGAAGAAGGATGCATGCATGAATGGAAAATGGAGGTGAGAATGGAGGTGGCCCTAACTCCATGCAGAGAGGATGCAAAGGTTTGCTCTGCATGCAGAAAAGCCCAGGATCAGTCCCTGGCACTTCAGTTAAAAAGGACTGAAGGTGATGTGCTTGAGAAAAGTGTCCGCCTGAGAGTGCCACTACGGACAGTCCTAGGCTGAACGGAGCGATGCTCAACTATGTCAGAACAGCTTTGTGTCAGTAATGATGATCATTACTGTTGTCATCATAAGCAGTAGCAGTTCCATGCTGTTCTTCAGCAAAAAAAAAAAGGTTCCCAAAGCATCGTACAAAGATCTAGCCCCTGGATAGGCCCTGGCTGGTCTCCCTCTCACCATGCTGTTCTTCCAGGGAAGCCAACTCCCAGGGGCCCTTGGTGCCCAGGCTGAGGGCTGACAACAAACTGTACTGTCCTTTCTAGTACTCAGGACAGCAAGACCGCCACACACCCAAGGGAGTAAGCCACAGGCAGTCTCAACTAAGCTTCTGGGATCCCCTCATTACTCTTCCTACAAAGGTTTGTCTATATCCACATCCCAAGCTGGGCACCTTCTTTCTCCCATTCCCCAGTTTGAGAGCTGCCGCCTGCTCCTTCTCCCAGACATTCCTCTCTTCCCTTGGTCAATTAACATGCAGCAATTAATACTACAAATCCTACCAGCCTTAATCTCAAAAGTCCCAATGAGCTGATTCGTTCCTGAATGGAATGAATTTGCTAACAAGGATTGGGGGAAATGTGCACCTTGGCTTATCAAGCTACTTCTCAGCTCCCTGCTCCAATCTGCATTCTCCTTCTGGGATGCACTGCGGGGTGGGAGGTGAAAAAGCAGGAGAGAGCCAGAAAATTCCACTTGAGCAGACGGACCATGCAAGGGGAAACTGAAATAGGAATGGGATTGTAGCATCCTCTCACAAACTGCTACCTCCCGTGTCCAGCTGCATCCTTTCAGATCTGCTGGGACAGTCTACTCGTTAGTGGAACTTTCTCCCCCCTGGCCAAACCTGTCGAACGACTTATTAGAAATTTGTTTGGAGGCCGCAGACTGGAAGTAGAGTGGCCTTTATGTTGAATGCCAGGTACTGTATTCCAGCCATCTGTTAATCATCTCAGAAAACATGTTCTGTTCAGAGGGCCCCCATCTTTGGGGCAGCAGAATCATGGACCTTGAGAGCTGCAGGTGGGAATGTCTGCAGCAGGCCTTCAGCTGTCACTCAGGCAGAGCGATTGTGCGTCAGTCAGTCTGTGCCATGACGACAATGACAGCAAAGCAAATCTGCAGGAGACAGGTGGGAAGGGAATATTTCTTAGGCTGTGTTTTAATTAGTCCATCCTCCATGCATCACACCTGAATAACTGGGGGCACGCAGACACATGTTCTTGGGGCCTGTCCAGAAATGGACAATTCTTTTCCTCTTGAGCACATGAGGCAAATCAGCTTTTGTGTGATTTCACAAGCACGTGGAAATCTTGTGCAGAGTGCCTTTTGGTTCCCATGCGTTAACGCAACCCTGCTTGTAACTTAGCCTAAGAACATGTGCAGGCACAACAGCGTCCTGCCATTTCTGACCTTTGCTGCTGGGGTCTTGCTGATAGCCACTCAGATTTCAAAGCATAACAAGTAAAATGAAGTCCAGAGATCCATCTCAGTCCTAACCTCACCGGGTGGCTCCAGGGGGAAGTTGGTGTCTTTCAATCTCTGCATTGTTTTGGAAGAAACAATCATATGGTCCCTAGAAAGCATCTGAAGGGCCATAGGATAATTTGGATTCCTAGATCAGAGTTAGTGCTCTGACAACAGAAACTGGGCACTCAACCACCTCTTCCCTTCTCCTTCTCAGCTGCTCTCCTGGGTTAGAAAACCAATGCTGGAATGGGTAAAAGAGGGAATACTAGAGAGGCCAGTTGGAAAGTTTCCAACTTCTTTCTCTCTCCCTCTGAGATGCTCCGACTAGACACCTGAACATGCCCTGCCCCCCATCAGAAAATGCAGGACAGAGAGACAAGGATCAGCTCCACAATTCTTCCTATTCTGATCAAGAAGTCCATAAGCCTCTAAGGTCACCCAAACAGCTTCATGTTTTAATATTTTCACTGAATGTATTATTATCCTGACTATCATTTTAGGATTGCTTAGGAGTTTCGTGACTGCTCAGAGAAGGGCAGCATATAAATCTTATAAATAAATGCTCCAGCCTGTAAAATGGGAGCACTCAGAATCTAATGCATGGCTCTAAGGCAGAGTAAGCAGTTGTACTCTTGCTCTATGTTTCATCCTAAGCATGGACCCTATAGATCAAGGCAGGCAGAGAGCAATTTGGGATCCATTGGAAGAACGCCTCATGATTTGAGCTAGATTGGAAAACAGGAATAGATTTGCCTATAAAGAGATTGGCATGTGAGTCCAGTTCTGCTCCGTCCTGATCTTGGTCAACCTGGGAAGGAAGTCACTAAAAGGCTCTTCTGGATGGGCTTTTCCCACCCTCCAAATCTGTTTACCAAACCCCTGTGCTGTCCTTCTCCCTCACAATTTCTATGTGATCTTTACAACATCCCTGAAAAGCAGGCTGGGGCTAACGGAGAGTTTGTTTATTTATTTATTTAAGGTTTTTGCATGCATGCCACCCCATTACTAAAAAAGGTCTCTGGGTGGCTTACAGATAGCGAACCAAAAAAACAGAACCCATACCAACTCACATCTTTTAAAAAATACACTGCATCTAAAATAGTAATAAAACCAAGGGTAAAACCAGTTACATATTAAAATACTGGGAAAATAAAAAGGCCTTCGCCTGGCACCAAAAGGAATAGCACAAGGGCGCCAAGCAAGCCTCCCTGGGGAGTGTATTTCACAGTTGGGGTGCCACCACTGAAAAGGCCCTTCTCCAAGTAACCGCTCTCTTGATTTCCTTCAAAGAGGAGAAGGGCCTCTGCCTCTGATCTCAAGGGGCAGGCCGGCACATAGGGAAGTTCTACCTCAAGGTCACCCTGTGAGTTTCAGTTGCCTGAGATGGGCTTTGACATCCCTGGTCCACATCACCAGACACCTTTCTGGGTTCTATGAATAAGGATACGGCCACCTCTCAGCATCTCTTCCCAGTTCTCCCTCTGCCCTGCCCTGCCCATATGCACTTTCAAAAAGTTATTACAACCAACCACAGCACTGCAAAAGCTTTTAGAAAGACAACTGAAGAACATGACACCCTGTGTATCACCGGTCCAGCCAGGTCCAGTGCCATTTATCCCCGCCTGCCCCAACTAGGTGTCCTCCAGATTTGCTGGACCACAACTTCCAGGATCACCCAGGCAGGTTGGGGAAGGCCGATTTATCTTTTTAAGAAGTAAGCTGCAGACCAAAGAAAAGCTAATCCCTTGTCTTTCAAGGTACATGAGAAAGGCCCAGCAAGTGGGGGCGGGAGGGCTGGAACGCAGCCCACACGTCCAGTATTAATAGCACCAGAGCAATCAGGGCTTAAAATAGGCTGCAAGGAGCAAGGAGGCGGGTCTCGGGTGACAGGAGCCTCTTCTGGAGATGAGCAACGATGACGTGCAAGAACAATTACCGTATTTTTTGCTCTATAAGACGCACTTTTCCCCCCCCCTCAAAAGTAAGGGGAAATGTCTGTGCGTCTTACAGAGCGAATGTGTGTGCCTGACGCCTGGGACGCTGCCGGCCCGCCTGCACCACATGGCACCACCTGGCCAGCACGCGCTCAGCGCACCCTGCTCTGCCCCCTTGCCCTCCTGCGCAGGTGAGAGCTGTGCCGCTCAGGGGGAGAGGTGCAGAGCAGGAGGAACTGCGGGCTTTAACCCACCGGCCGCACGGAGAGACGGACTGCTCACCCCCACTGCCTGGGAAGACCTGCCGCTGCGCCGCCCGGAAGACCACCGCCGGTACGCTGCCGGCCCGGCTGCACCACACCTGGCCGGCACGCGCTCAGCGCGCACTGCTCCACCCCCCTCCTCCGGCGCAGGTGTTAATCACAGGTCGGTGTGTGTTTTCAAATGGCAACCCATCTTTTAATGAAGCCCATGGGGAAGTGATAGGGAATGTACCTGTGATTATCAGGAAGCTTTCTATGGATCAGTTATCTGTTAGTTGATCAGACACATTTTTTTTAGGATCAGTGGATATTTGAACAGCATTATCTTCGTGTATGAAGTTTATTCTTCAAAGGCTACTTAGTCCGCTGTGTGTTTGATTTACCGTACAATATCTCATTTTTTGTCAGAAGTTTTTTTCTATTATTTACTAGTAGGGCAGCGTGGACATTACTGGCTTTTTTAGATTTGTTATTGAATTGTCTGTGGCAGCTCTTGTGTAACTGGTGTAGATTGTGGATTCCTTCAATAATTCCACTACTGACTAAGGAAGTGATGTGAGTGATTGTGAGCAACAGAGCTTCATAAATTCTGACTCTAGTGATGATGAGTTCTATGGGTTCAACGAAAACTAGAAGAGTACTCGAACTTTAAAGTCTCTCTTTTGTAATGACAGTGATGATGGTTCTTAATGCCACTGTTGACTGCTGTTCACTTTACAAGGTTGAAATACGGTATTACTGTATTCTGTTATAGTTTATTAAATAGTTTAGTAAACCATTTGATTCAGAATATTTTTTTCTTGTTTTCCTCCTCTAAAAATTAGGTGCGTCTTATGGTCAGGTGCGTCTTATAGAGCGAAAAATATGGTAAACGGCTGCTTAGAGAAACACGCACACCTACTAGGAGGGGCTCCTCCAGCAGAGCTGCCCGCACACCTGCACCGCAGTTCGTAATCAGGAGATTAGGCGAGGATATTCCTGGGTAGAGGCCAGTTATGGCAAGAGGTCCTTCTTTATAAGACATCCAGAAAGGAATCTCACTGCTGTGGTTTTCACCATGGCTCAAGCCCTACCATCTTCACTCAAAATGATATTTAAAATGTTTACAAGGCCACATCCAAAAATATACCTACCACTATAAACCAAATCAATTTGCACATCCAACCTTTTTAAAAATGTGGTTGTTGGCACCAGTATTTTCCTTCTATTTCACTGTTGACAATCCTTTTTTCTCTACCAGCAGATGGGCTGCCGTGAAAACCGGCAACTCTTTGCAATACTCCATGCACCTGATGAAGTGGTCTCCAGACCACAACAACTTAGGCCAGAAGAACTGGGTCAGTCTTCAAGGTGCCACAAGACACTTTGTTGTTTTTGCTTTCATAGACTAACATGGCTTCCCTCTGGACTTTCATCAAGACACTCCCAGCACTACCCAACAAAATCCATGGCTCAGCTATTCCATCTTTCCATCCTTAACAATGGTGGTGATGAGTACCTGGTAAGTAAAAGAGCAGAATCATAGAAGAGTTGGAAGGGGTCATGAAGGCCATCGAGCCCAACCCCCTGCTGTTGCAGGACACCAATTTACCCCATCCCAGTTTCTTTTTGAATATCTCAAGTGTGGGAGAACCTGGTATCCAGCCTGAGCCTGGGCTGTTGCAAACTTGAATTGATTATTCTGGGTTCTGCTCTCTGGAATGGACAAGAGGAGATCTTGACCTTCCTCTTTGTGACTGCCTTCAAGATACCTGATGGGTGATATCATCCCCCACCAGTCTTCTTTTCTCAAGACTGAACATACACAGATCTTTCTGTCTTTTCTCATAGGGCAGTGTTTCCAAACACTGGATCATTTTTGTTGTCTTCCTCTGGACCCTTTTTCTGCATCTTTCTGAAATCCTAGTGCCCAGAACTGGACACAGTATTTCAGATGAGCTCTGACCAGCAAGTAGTACAGGGGAAATACTACTTCTCATGATTTGGAAGTAACACTTATATTAATGCATCCCAAAATAGCACTTGCCCTTTTTGCAGCTGCATCAAATTGTTGGCTCATGTTTAGCCTGCTGTCCACAATAACGTCAAGGTCTTTTTTCATTTTCAGTTCTGTTGAGCCATGTTTTCCCCATCTTGTATCAATGCATTTTTTTCCCTAGGTGAAGGACTTGACATTTGTCCCTATTGAATTGTCTGTTGCTTTCAGTCCAGCGTTCAAGTTTATCAAGATCACTTTAGCTCTTCATTCTTGTCTTCTAGTATGTTCACTATTCCATCCAGTTTTATATCACCTGCAAATTTGATTATCTTTCCTTGAACTTCTTCATCTAAATCATGAATAAATATGTTGAAGAGCACTGGGCCTAGGACTGAACCCTATGGCACCCTACTAGTTATCTCCCTCCAGTTTGAGAAGGTGCTATTTGTGTCCAACTGAGCACCTAATTTTGGATTCACCTAATACATTTTCTATCTAGTCCACTTTTCATCAATTTGCTTATCAGAATGTTCTGGGGCACTATGTCAAAAGCTTTGCTAAAGTCAAGGTAGATTATGTCTACCGTGTTCCCTCTGTTCATTTGGGATCGTACCCAGTCAAAAAATGAGTCTGACAGGATTTATTTTTAATAAATTCATGTTGCCTTTTATTAATCACTGCATTTTCTTCAAAGTGCTTGCAGACTGATTTTTTAATAATTTGCTCCAGAATTTTTCCAGGGACTGACGTCAGACTAACTCGTCCATAGTTCCCAAATTCGTCTGTTTTCCCTTTTTTGAAGATGGGAACAATGTTAGCCTTTCTCCAGTTGTCTGGCAGTGGGAAACACAGAAAGACTCCAAGTGGAGGATGCCCCCAAATTCCATGAATGAGACAGGGCAGTTGCCTCATCAAAGGATTTCGGAAGGAGTCACTGCTCAGTGGCTGATCATTTGCCTTGCCCATGAAAGGTCCCAGTTTAAGTTCCTAGCATCTCCTGTTAAAAGGTCCAGTTAAGCTGCGCGGTACCCACTTGAGAAAGACTGGCTGAAAGAACTGCAGCCAATCAGAGTAAAGTGCAAAGCCAAAACCTACATTCTGTCCAGGTTCAGTTGTTTTGAATGCCCAGTTTTTAAATTTCATTTAAAAATAGTGTTTTGAGACACACACAACTCCCCCCCCCCACAAAAAAAACTAGAACTGTGCTATGTGAACGCCACTCATTTGACTCAGCAGATACCTAAATCCTTATGAAATGTGATCGTACTTTGAACATTCCACTGCTGGCTCTTATGGACAGACATGTGCAGTGTTCACCCTCCAAGAGGGAGGTGGAGCACAGCCAGACTTCCCAGGGCCAGCATCAAGGACACCAGCTGAGGCCCACTGAAGTGAGTCTCCCGAACTGGCACCTGTTTTTCACTATTGCAACCTGCTTGCTTGCCTGCCTCTCACTGTGTCCCAGGCGATAGAGGTGGTGCTCAGAAGGAGTAGCAGGAGGTGCCACCGGGTACTCACTCCCTGGCTCTCTGACTGTCGAGAAAGCAAGTGTTGGATCTGTGAGAGAGGATAAGGAGCAAGAGCAGCTGGTGGCCACAGCAGGGGCAAGACAGACTCACGGAGGAAGGCAGCTTGTCAAGGGTGTCCTGCCCAAGGGTCCTCCAAAGTCGAGCTGGTGCTGCTTAGTCCCTGAACCTAATGTCAGTGCCACATGCTTTAACCTGGGAACACGCAAACAATAACAATGGACCCTGCAGCAAAATGCCGCAGTGTGACACATTCCTGTTTGTGGTAGGAGCCAGTCGTGTCCTTTTTTGCAATACTCCATTCCCTCTCTCCCTGCTTTTCTGTTTCCCCCCTAAAACCATCAGTCAGGATTCTGTGCCTTCTGAGCACAATTAATCTAGACTGGTCTGTCATACACTTAAAAGAGGTGGGGGCTTTTTTGTACTTCTGCAAACCTTGGGATTCCCCCAGATCAGCTTTTGTGTGGGGGTGATATTGCACTGTCTACCTAAGTGTCCACACTCAAGACATTCACTATTAATGTATCATACAGCAATGCAGAACCTCAAGCCTGTGGAACAGATCCATCCATCCTGGGGTCTCATTTCATCCTTCCGTGTTCCCCAGATGGTAATGCCCCCTCTCTTTGGGCCTACCCTCTTTTTCCCAATTATGGATAATGCAGTGATTTCCTGGCTTTTAATTTATTTATAAGATTTTATTAGAGTTTTTTTTTACATTTATTACAGTTGAATACCACCCAATAGTCTGAAATTCTGGGAAGTTTACAATTCACAACAATTTACAAAACCTGAAATACAGTGTAAATACAATGCAGGATTTTTAAATGCTGAAACTAAAATTCTTGGGAAAATTCTTGGAGAAATAAGAAAGTCTTCACCTGGTGCCAGAAAGAGTACAATGTAGGTGCCAGGTGAGCCTCTCTGGGAAGGCTGCTTCATAGACAAGGTGCCGCATTTTGCATGTTTTTTCCCCATTCCAAAAGGTGGAAAGGTCTTCATGTTCATTTACTGATAGGAAAAGCTCCAAGCTAAAATATGCTAGTATTTGGGATATCTTTGCTCTGGCCTTTTGGGCCACCCAACACGCAGATGGGCCCTCTGATTGATGATGATGACAATGACAATGAGTGGCCCAGTTGCCTTTCCCGCATCACTGAAAAAACCCTGCAACATTCACGAGTTACAACAGAAAGGACAAAACACTATTGTGATCCTTCCCAGCCACAAGTATCCCCAGCCCAAGTGGCAGTATGAGAAGGGCTTGTTCCGAGATGAAGCCTGCCAGAGGAAGGATAGGTCAGATTGCTCTTGATCTGAAGTGATCCCAGGCAGAAAGCTTTTGAAATCAGGTCAAGGGCCACACAGAAAAAGGTGCAGAGGGCCCATTCCTGCTCTAGGGAGACACCCAGTGGCCAGTCCTCCCTCAGGGGCTCCATGTTAGGGAACTCTCTGCGAGCCCCGGTCAGAGTTTTCTTCCAGGAGCTTGTTGCAGAGATCTTCTGTTTTCCCATTTGTACAGAGGCTGGAGCAAGTAAAATCAGATAAGGGTATTACTTTTCTCTAAGGTCTCTCCAGAATTCGGCATACTACTACTACTATGTCTTCATAGTTATTAGTACAGGCAGTCCTCAGGTTATGAACAAGTTCCATTCCTGAGAAAATGGAAATTCATCTTTGAGTCAAATGTGTATTTAAGTCAGATCACATTTAGTCAGTCCTCCACATTTGGCAGAAAGGAAATACCAGAGAGATATCCATCTCTAGATGGGCAGGGCAAGAAGGCCTGCTTTGGAGGCCTCCCTCTCTCCCCTTTCACTTCCTCTCTCTCTGTGGTGATGATGATTTCCTGCAATAATTTGTTTAAAAAAATAGGCTTTATAGCAGTTCATTTGTAAGTATGCGTTGTTTGTAACTCAGGGACTGCCTGTATTATTATTTACTTGCAAACATTCATAGTGACTCACTTATCTTTGTAAAGTCAGGCCATCTCTTAACAGCCATATCTGCAGTTAGAAGGACTTTTCAGTCAGAGGATGAGGCTAACAATGTGTCCCATGACCTGGCTCTTCTTTGTTTGTTTTAGAAATTAAATGCAGAGCACAGCAATGAGATTCCACCTTCCATCACCCAGCATAATGGAATGGAACATGGATGGAGAAGAGGTGGCCCCCTAGAGGATGTTGGACCAGAACTTCCATCATCCCTGGCTGGGGCTGACAGGAGTTGGAATCCAAGAGCATCGGGAGTGCTGTAGCTTTCCCATACCTAGTACAGAGCATCTGACCTACCCAAGTTAAGAGGTGCTTCATACCTGCTTAGAAGGCACACCTGCTGACATGGGTGCTGCATGTTGAACCTAACCTCAAACATAACAAGATTGAAGATGTTAAAAAATTACCATGCAAGCAATGCTGGGTAGCTGGGTTGAGCTATTTAAGTTTCCCAAAATGCCTGGAGGCAATGCTACTTTGGTGGGAATTAAAATGGTGGCTTAGACCCAACTGCCGTATTTTTCGCTCTATAAGACGCACCTGACCATAAGATGCACCTAGTTTTTAGAGGAGGAAAACAAGAAAAAAAATATTCTGAATCAAATGGTTTACTAAACGATTTAATAAACTATAACAGAATACAGTAATACCGTATTTCATCCTTGTAAAGTGAACAGCAGTCAACAGTGGCATTAAGAACCATCATCACTGTCATTAACAAAAGAGAGACTTTAAAGTTCAAGTACTCTTCTAGTTTTCGTTGAACCCATAGAACTCATCATCACTAGAGTCAGAATTTATGAAGCTCTGTTGCTCACAATCACTCACATCACTTCCTTATACAAGTTATACAAGAGCTGCCGCAGACAATTCAATAACAAATCTAAAAAAGCCAGTAATGTCCACGCTGCCCTACTAGTAAATAATAGAAAAAAACTTCTGACAAAAAATGAGATATTGTACGGTAAATCAAACACACAGCGGACTAAGTAGCCTTTGAAGAATAAACTTCATACACGAAGGTAACGCTGTTCAAATATCCACTGATCCTAAAAAAAATGTGTCTGATCAACTAACAGATAACTGATCCATAGAAAGCTTCCTGATAATCACAGGCACATTCCCCATCACTTCCCCATGGGCTTCATTAAAAGACGGGTTGCCATTTGAAAACACACACCAACCTGTGATTAACAGCTCTCACCTGCGCCAGAGGAGGGGGGCGGAGCAGTGCGCGCCGAGCGCGTGCCGGCCAGGTGTGGTGCAGCCGGGCCGGCAGCGTACCGGCAGTGGTCTTCCGGGCAGCGCAGCGGCAGGTCTTCCCAGGCGGTGGGGGTGAGCAGTCCGTCTCTCCGTGTGGCCGGCAGGTTAAAGCCCATGGCTCCTCCTCCTCCGCACCTCTCCCCGAGTGGCACAGCTCTCACCTGCGCCGGAGGAGGGGGGCAGAGCAGGGCACGCCGAGCGTGTGCTGGCCAGGTGGTGCCACGTGGTGCAGGCGGGCTGGCAGCGTCCCGGGCGTCAGGCACACACACATTCGCTCTGTAAGACGCACAGACATTTCCCCTTACTTTTGAGGGGGAAAAAGTGTGTCTTATAGAGCGAAAAATAAGGTACCTGCTGCCACTGCCACTAGCAAATAGGCCCACTATACCCTACCAAGGAGCCGCTTTGCTGGAAGACCCTTCAGTCTTGGAACAGGCCCTCTCCATGGCCTCAAAGACCCCTCACTTGCTTCAGATGCTAAGGCCAGACTTGCAAATGCTGACTGCAGAGTTAAAGCCAGCTCACATTAAGCAGAAATACTGGCCAGAAAGAAGAGAAAAATGAAGGCCCTTGTTGTACGAACCCTCTTTTTGAAATAGAGGCCCTCACAGCCCTTAATTCCAAGAAAGCAGCATCTGCATGGAGGCCCATAGCCTCTCCCCACTGAGACCCACCAGCAACCCAGAAAGACCACATCAAAGCTAAACAAATTGGCTACATTAATCTGTTCCCTTGGCCCTATGCACCCAAGGTATGGCCTTGGCCACCCTGATTCTGACAAGCAAGACATAAATAACCTGAGGGAACCCAAGAGCCCCTTGCAGTGGGAGGGAGGAATGGCAACATCTTTCAAGGACACAGGCACTAAAAAGCTTTTGGCTCCTGCCCCATACCCACAGCCTAAGGCTTCATTCATTTGCACGCCTTCTCTGAAACAATCTGCTGGGCAGCCATCTTTATTGTTGTTCTTGACTCATGGAATGGGGTCTGGAACACAGACCATTCCCTGGCTTCTCCCAATATTAAGAGATCCCAGGCTGGGACAGAGGCTTGCCTGGGGGGCTGAAAAGTGCTTGCTGTCACATCCTGTGCTCAACAGACCAGTGGCGGCTCCATTAATATCAATGTGTTGCAATCCATGTGAGAGCAAGAAGGCCTCACTTGGTAGCAGAAGGCCGACTCTGTGTCAGATTTTATACCGAAGCACAGAAAGAGTCCAAGAAATTCCACTGGGATTTTCTCATGCACTCTGGAACAAGAGCAGTGTGGGGCAGGATGTGAGAAGGCCAGCAGAGATGGGAAGAACTTGCTGCTGCTGCAGTCTGGAAAGCTTTGCTTAGCAAGATGGCACAACCAATGGCTGAGGCTCCGCTTTTCGAACTGTAAACAGAAACCCAGCCAGGAGGCCCCTGCGGCCTAAGAAAGAGGCATCACAATCTATGTGGAAAGAGGACACACAAAACCAGCTGACTTGGGTCCATCTCAACACAGCAATTCCGAACCTCTTTCAGTCTCGGTGCTGAATTAACTTTCAGAGAAGCTCTTCAGAGAAGCATTCCAATAGTGGCTGGGATCCAGATCAAATGGGGCAGACCAAAGGCAAAGGGGCAAGGCAAAATGCCCCAAATATCAGCATTCTTTAAACATTGTTACTACCACTTACAAGGCATTTCAACCTTTTAAAATGGGGAGAAGCCATGCCAAGCCTTAGTAATCACTGGGTGTGTGGTCATCTGAAAACCTCTGGAGAATAGATTCAGCTTTAGGATCTGTACCCCTATTATAAATTCTACCCTCCATAGTCCTTCCCTTTCTAATCAACACATGCCAAGTTGGTAGAAGAGAACATGCTACATTAACCTCAATGTGAGGAAGAATGTCAAATACTCACGTGCATACTTTTGTATTCCAGGTGTACTGCACTGGAATAATTGTCCTTCTGCTTCTGTATTCATGATTACTCACACAGATAATGTCCACCTTGATCAGCAGAGCTGATTCAAGTGATGCCTACTATTTTTTAAGAGTGGGCCAGCATCACCGACAGAACATTCTTTTGTATCACCTTCAATGCATGCTCATCATGTATTCAGACATACTGTAGGCCAGTTCATATGGCACAGTCGTACACAACCTGAACTTAAGCTCCCATCAGCCCCAGCTAGCATAGCCAATGGTCAGGAATCCTGGGAAATGCCATTGCAAGCATCTGGAGGGTACCTTGTTGGGGAAGGCTGAAGCTAAGCAGGCTCCACTAAGTATAGGCCCCAAACGCTATAGCCAGTTCCTTCAATCTGTGCAAATGCTCAGAGAAAACCAGATGCAAATTGTTGGGGCCATGGGGTCAAGCCACAGGTAGAAACACCAACTGATACAACTGGAAGCTTCATGACACTTCTGCCAAAACACAAAATTACAAGCATTCCTGAGATTTCCCAGCGATGATTGAAGAAGAGCTGCCAAACGTGGGAACCAGGCTCAGAGTAAAGTCATCACATGTGTTGCACCAGTGAGGTAGAAAGAAAAAGCCACCATTTCTACCACTCCTTAGCCTCATTCACTCACGTGCATTTCATCACTTGCTAGCTAGAACATTAAAATGACACTTTTGCACACTCCAGTCCATTGTAAATATAATTATATCAGGTAACCAGTACACACTGTCCAGACATAAAGAGTTGTGCATGCTTGCAGGTGTAAACCAGGATTTAAAATTCACCCCACCTAGAAGTGCAGTATGATGGGATGGAGTATATAAAGTGACTTTTCAATACACACCCATACGAAGCACAGTGGAATTGCCCCAGGGATTGGGAACCCCTTTCAGGCTGCTGACAGCAGGGTTCAAAGGGGCCCTTCACTGGCCTGGGTGAAAAAAGGTAGCAACTCCTCCTTACTGGAACAAAGCGTGCAGACTCAGGTAAAAGGCTACTAGGTGGGTTACAATAAGTGCATCTAGGATTATTTCCAGAGGAGGGCATCTTAAGCACAGCTAAGGCTGAACTCTAGAATCAGTTTCCAACATCCCATCTGGAAAAACAGAATTTATTTACTTATTGCATGAACAGAGTACCCTTGGCCATATGCAGAGTGTCCTTCTCTCTTGTCAGTGAAAAACCCATCACCAACCTTTCCATCTCAGCAGCAACCTTCCACTCCACACCCTGCATCTGTTGTTCTAGGCATGAGAGGGCATGTGGAGCATTCAGGGGATCTCTCAGAGTGGCCAGGGGAAGGGGAAGGAAAGCAGATGGGTTTGCCATCGCTGGTGGATCCCCAGGTTAGATTTAGAAGGTCAGATGAGGACAGAGCGGAGGCTGTGGCGGCGCGGCGGGATGGAGGGGTCTGGCAATCGAGACTATAAAGCTCAGTAAAGATGTCCGAAAAAACAGGGGAGGGGGCGCTAGGGAAACCTGGTGGGAATTCCAAGGGGGGGGGGGGGGAGTCCTTATACACGTGCCAAAGGAATCCGGGCGCGGGATTGTTGACGTGGGGCTTGCTGACAAGATCGGATGATGATGGAGATGGTGCTGGTGATTGCGGAGGGAAGGATAAGCGATCGGGACCCACCTTCATGATGCCAGCAGCGGGGGCGGTCTTGGCAAGGCCGGGGGGCTCCCTCTCGGCTGAGTTGTCGCGGCTGCTGCAAGCGGAGCCGCCCGAAACGGAGCGCAGCGGACTAAGGTCACCGGAGCTTCCTGCGGTTTCTTCCTCTGGCGGCGGAGCACGGGGGGGCCCAGGCCGGGGGGAGCGCGAGGGGGGGACACCGGGGGTCCCGTCCGCCATCCCCCCCGGGGGTTCCCAGCAGCCGCACCGACCCGGCCCGAAGGGGTTTCTCAGCGTCTGCCCCAGAGGCGCCCCTGGCCAGCGCGCGCTCCGGCTCCGGCTCCGGCTCCTGCCCCGGCGTTGCGGTGCCGTCCCTCGCCTCGATTTGCTCGGCTTGGCTCGGCTTGGCTTTGCCGGGGAAAGAAGGAGGGACGCGGCGCGCGACCGAGGAGGCGCCGCCGCCGCCCGCCGCCGCCGTGGGGGTGGAGGAATGGTGGGACGGCCGGGGCGGGGCCAGGCAGAGCACATCCTTCCCGCCCCTGCCTCCGAACTGATTCGCGGACCCACGCGTGCCGCCTCGCCACGATTGCGCGGGCTTTCGGACCCAAGGCGAGGCTGCTCGGGAGCGGGTTGGCTGGCGACGGCCGCGGGAGCTTGCTCGCCCAGTGACCGAAAAGCCAGGCCAGGATTTGTGGAATGAATGGCGACCCAGCGCAGAAGTACTGTGGCTCCAGCAAATGTGGCTGGGGACCGTTGGAAATTTTAGCACTTACTCCTGTCTAAACATAATAGGCTTGTGCACCATCATTAAAAACAGAGGAAAAAGCTCTTATGCAGGTCAAGAGGGCATCATTTTGTTGTGACTCCTAGACAATATCAAAAGTTATGATCTTCTCCCAATAAATCCCTAATCATATGTAAACCAGTATCCAGTATGTTCCAGATGTCTTTTGGAGTTGCTGGTTCCCAGCTACTGAAGTCAGGGCAAACAGCCTGTTGAAGCCACCATCCCCTGCCCCTCATCCACACCAGGCCTAGAAGGGTGGTCTTCTTTCAGTCACCACTGATCCCTCTGAGAGAGTGGAAGGGCTGTTAATGAGACCCTGGAGCTTGGCATTCTATAAATGGCAGTGTCGCTTTGCAAGGCCCCAGCCAGACCAAAAGCTGTGGAAGATGCTGCTGGCCTTTATCGTGGGGTAGCAATTAGTGGTGGAGCTAAAGGAACCCCCCACTTGGCCCTGCTGAGCACCAGCTGCTGGCTTCAAAGCAGAAAGGCCAGCTCAAATTTACATGTCTGTGCTGGAAATGGTAGAGAATGGGATGACCTGCAGAAGGGGTGTGTGTGAGGGGAGAAACACAAGCCATTTCTCATGTAGTTTTCCATTTCCCATTTTCTGAACATTGGAAAGTACTAGTATTCATGTCCCAATGCTGCCAGGGGCTGCGATCCAACTTATCTGGAGGGTGCCAGTCTGGGGAAAGCCAACAGATAGCCTTTCACGATGACAGGTAGATAATTTCATACCCAGGGCCTGCTGGGAGCCCTCTTTAGACAGTTCACTCTTCCCTTTTTCAATCGGCATGCCTGGTGTGTTGGAAAGGCAGCAACAAAATTGTTTGCCAACCCTGGCTAACAAAACAATGCCAAGCATGTGCAGTTCTGCATTTTAAACTTTTTAAAGTCTTCGCACCACTACAACTGCACAAAATAAAATGATTTTGGTTCCCGCTGCCCTCCTCAATGGCTGCTCTCTGGGTGGTCATTTGGGGCTGGGGCTGGACTAGAACCCCACAATCCAGGCGTATGTGCCACCCTTGGATAACACGTTGATGGAAGCCTTAACAATGGACTGTTAAGTTTGTAGAGAGGAACAGTGAAGGCTTATTCTACCTTGGTAATAATCTACGCACATAGATACAAATGGAGCAAGTGATGCAGAGGCATAGAAACCAACTGCTAGTCATAAAGCTGCATCATTTCAGCAGGATGCTTAAAGCAGCTTTCAAGCCACATCCACAATTTCTGCCTTTTCAGATGACCTCACACACTTGTGCATGGGCAGCGGGGGTAGGGGGGAGACTTATGAGCATATTTGAGGCACCGTCATGATTCCTATTCAAGATGAAAATAAAAATCCACCCTGAGGCTGAGAAAATGATGAGGGAGAATTGCAGCAGCACTAGCAGAACAGCAAAGTTTAGCAGGGACTTTGGATACTCTTCTCTAGCAGTTCCAACAACCCATAAAGCTTACTGAAAACATCCCTCGTACCTGCCATAGGTTCTGAGGCTGGCTTGGTTGCACAGAACCAGCCATGGTGGGTAAACCATGCCAGGTTCAGCTGTCACACTAAGCCATTTGGTGACCGCCTACAATGACAACCCAGTGTGGCTTAGTGTGACATGTGAACTCAGCCACTGCCTGGCAAAACTGGGTTTTCTTCCTCCTTCCAGATAGGTAGAACTCAAAGAACATTTCAGTACAGCTTTGGATAAAAGGAAACACCTACTGTTCATAAAGCATGACTGTTCCCCATCACCTGGCCAGGGCACCCCAGGCCTAAGGTGAAAGCTGTTTCCTTGTTGTGCTTGCAAAATGACATGGTTTACAAAAGGGACAGGCAGAAGGAAAATCTGGCAATTTGCAGAAGATGGACAACAGTTCTGCCTCCCAGTGACATTACAATTGCATCAACAAAAAGCCCTTGTCCACCTTCTCCTGAATTAGCGTGATGAAATCAAGAAAGCTTGAGGTAGACAAGAAACCAGATATAAAATCTATGTTTGAGCAATATGTTTACTAGGCCAACTCAAGATCACAAAATAGTACACAATTTTCTGAGTTCTCCAGAACTCCTTATCAGGCAAGTTAGTAAATAAAATGAAAAGTGGAAAGGGAAATGCCATGGAGCCTGCATAAACAGTGACTGGACCTCCAATTAACAAACAATAAAACTAGCTGTTATGTGGAACCATCTCCATCCTTTGGCAAAACACAAGATTGCTTGGTAGATGGTCAAACAAAAGAAGAGAGAAACTGGACACTGTTCAAAGTAACAGTCTCAAATGGCTATGAAGGTGGAGTTGAAAGGTGAATGTTCTTGTGAATGCAAGTTGCTATATTCCACGTTGCTATAATCCTGAACTGTTTTCACAAATGCATGTTTAAACAGAAAAGTCTTTCAACTCCCAGCATGCCCCAAACAGCCATGATGGCTGAGGCATGCTGGCGGGTATAGGGCTTTTCCTGTCTAAAACTTGCATACAATTATTCTCTTAGTGAGTTTTGACCTAAATTAAGTCTTTTCCGTAAGAGCTGGGAAGCTGAAGAAAATGCTGGGGACAGAGCAAATTCATTTATTTCAGGAACAACCCAATGCCTTGATTTTCCTGCCAGTATATCAGTTCCTAAGAACTCTAACCATTGAAGTTGTATAGCAATGAAGGACTGAGGCAGCTCTGCTCTGAAGTAGCTGCCTCAGGTGGTTGATTTGGAGGGCTATTAGGGGCAGCTGTGTGAGGTAGAATAGGACAGATTTGTGCTACGGGACACAATCCAATAGGGAACTTGCCAGTGCCGCCATTGGGGAGCAGGACTTTGGGGCCTACTCAGCAGAACGATCTCCTAAGAATATAGTCTGAAGTAACTGAAATAGTATATCTTGCTATTTAGGGACAAAGGCTATTTGAATTACAAGTGGAATCATACACATTCCCACCTAAAGAGAACCTGTGGGTTGTAAGAGCATTAAATTCAGAGTCTAAAGCTACCTAAGTGCACCAATGACATTCTCCTGCACAAGCGCCCAACAGTTCACTTCCTCTTGCTTTCAAGGGGGTGTGACCAGAACCTGGCAATGGATTGTGCTCGAGGTCAAATCTGGCCGTCTCCCATGCAGTAGCACACAGTGACCTCAAAAATCCTCTGCTTACCCCAAATAAGTGTAGAAAATGCCATTTGTGTTTACCTCCTCAGATCCCAACATATCTGGGCCTGCCCCTATAGTGATATGAATAGAACCCCAAATAGCAATGTAACCCCTAAGCACTCGTTTCTTGCCTCCCCATCCCCTAAAACTTTGTAGAACACAAACCTTTGGATTCCTTGTGGTACGTTTGCCAGCTTGCAGGAATGATTTGCAGCCCTGTTGGCATTATGGTCTGGGAAGGATGGGAGACGTAATCCAGCCCAACTGGGGTTAGATGCCAGGTGAGGAAAGGCATGATCAGTAACTGGATTCTCACATGGGCCACAGTGGCCCCTCTCCTGTTTCCGAGCAGCAGCTGCACCCTCAGCAGGTCCTCTCTGCAGGAAGGCCTCGCCTCTCTACTTGAAGCCTGCCTACATCCCTGGAAGCCAGCTGGTACCAGCCAGCCAGGAAAGCAGCTCCATATTCAAAAGGGCTTCACCAGGAACTAAAGTTGCATTGCAAAAGGAATTTTTGCTTTTAATCAAAACTGAGAGTCAGCCTCTAGGAACCCACGCAAAAATAGAATCTCTTAATGGAGATTAAGGGAGATTCATTTGGGGCCACAACGCATGATTCCTTTTATTTTGGCATAAAAGAGATAATCCTTGGTCTTTTTACTTTATCTTTTAAACACGCCCGCCCACGCCCACACCCAGCCGATTTGTGGAAATAGTCAGCTTCAGAGGCAGAGATCTGTCAATTTGAAAAGGAGAAGTCCTGGTATCAGATCAGCCCCAAAGCCACAGCCTCCAAGCTGGAAAACCAAATCCCCCATCTGTGGGTTATTATTTATTAAGAATATTTTAATTCTTATTTCATATACCTTCAAAACCCACAATTCAGTATATAAAAACACTGAAATGCATCATTCAATAGTGCACGTAAAATGGACAACTCACAGAAACCAATTTAGGATACCTAGGAAAACACATAGGTTTTGACCTAGCACAAATGTTAGTTCCAGTCACAACTTTGTGACAGGTTGTTCCATATTAGGGGTCACAACAGAGTAGGTTCTTTCCCTTGTCATTTCATAACACACCTGCACTACTGGCAGAAGAGTTGTAGCCTACAACTTCAATGTTATGGTTCCTCTGTGCTCAGAAAAGACACTGTGCTTTCCCCAAAGCACTCCACTTTACATACATCCCATGAAGCTGAAAATAGGTTTTGGGATTTGAGGCAAATCTCAGATTAGACCTAAGGAAAATCCTGTATTCCTGTGCTGCACAGATTTATGCTTTCACATGTTACAGTGCAGGGTAAAGGAATAGTATTGCATTTGAAGGAAGGTAGATGAGGAGTATGTAGGCAAAAGACATGTTGGATTTCTTAGCAAATCGCCTACATGAGAGGGTTGCCATTTTCCCCTAGGATCCATCTCCTGTGCTTTCCATAGTTGCAGGCAAGGCAGGAATTTAACAGTTTTCACTTGTAGTGATGTGGGAAATTCCCTTGCTGGAGTTCCACCTGTCCTATTGGTGTTAAAAGGTACAGGAGTCTTGCAGCAGAAAAGGCTGGAAAACCTGACAAAAGGTCTGCTTGATGTTGGCTCCTTAGACTTCTGCCAAGGGCCTGACCTGTGATTTGCAGACCTAACTGCAAGTTTAGCCCCTCCTCTTTTGGAGTAGGCAAACCTCAGACTCTCCAGTGATCCACTTTCAGTTGAAGTCCTTAACACTGTCAATTTTTACTCCCACAGAACAGCAACACCAAATGGGAAGAAGATTCCTCTGGAACATAAGAGAAGAAGGAACCTCTTGCAGACAAATTGGCCTGGCGCTCTTTCCAGGTCAAGAAAGATTGAGTTCGAAGCACCCTCTAGTGGCTGCATCTTGCTTACTCCAGAAGATAGGGATGCGCTCCCAGCCTTTTCACCTTCTTGATGAACAGGAATCAAGAAAGAGCCTCAAGGATGTGATGGGAAACAATTAGGACTCGACTCCCACATCAATTCCTGTTTTCTGACTGAGCAAGACGGGGCCAGAATTGACCAAAGAGCCCCCCTTCCACTGAAATTTCAGCAAGGTAGCAGCAAACTACAAAATCAACCACACAAACCAATAAACAGGTTTAAGTCCTGCAATGTTTTAGAAACTTTGACAGCAGCTTTCATCAGATGCCTGAAGAGTCCTTGAAAGCTTATCCTGCCTTGGCAATTGCAAGTCAAAGCACACCAGCCAAGGCTGAAGTGGTCATTGGCTAAAACACCTGGAGGGCCCGAGGTTGCTCAGTCCAATGCCAGCATCATTTGATTGTGCCACAAGAGCCTGCACTGGTCATACGCTCAATGCTCTGTAAATACATTCAGTGTTTTGAATTCAAGGCAAGCCTGGCCTCGGCTCACATGAGGCTGGAGAGCCTAGATCTTCCTGCAGGGTCACCTACCAGCTGGTATTAAAGGGTTTGCTTGACTGGGAAAAGAAAGTGAATCTGCCTGAGTGTTAAAATCTGTGGGACAGGCTCTTCTGAGGACACCATTACCTGCCAAAGCCAGTTTTTCAGGCATGCATGAAAGAACTGTTTCCTGTGTTGCACCTAAACTATGGGATTCTCTTCCTCAGGAACTATGATTAGCCCCTCACTTAGCCTTTTAAAAGATCCGTCTTTTCCATTTGGCCTTTTAAAATGAGTAATTTTAATGTTTCTACTGTCATTAATTCCCATGTTTTTTATCATCTGTTTGTTTTATATCCCACCTTTTTTCCATTTCACAGAACTCAAGACAGCTTACATTAATAATAATAATAATAATAATAATAATAATAATAATTTCCCCTCCTCTCAATCTTATTCTTACAACAACCCTGTGAGGTTGGACTGAGAGTCTGTGACTGGTCCAAAGTCTCCCAGTTAGCTTCATGGCTAAGTGGGGATTAGAACCCAGGTTGCCTGAGTCCCAGTCCTGCACTCTTAACCATTAAACCACACTGGCTTGTTGTAGGCTGTTGTTTTAAATTGTTCTACATCATGTCATAAACATTAATAATAAATATGTACTATCAATAACAAATACAAGGTCAGTTATCAGGAATTAAGTAACGCAAAAGAGCAGGACTTTGCTACCCATTTGATACTGCTGTTGATTTTTATTGCCTGGGAGATTTTGAGTTTGAAATTGTAGTTTTCTACCTTGGATAATCAAATAACTTGGCTAGCTCTGACTAGCATGTACCTTGATCTAGTGCAATGGGGTGGGGTGGGTGTCTTAGGCAGCAAATTGCCTTGTCTCTCACCCTAATCCCTGTTGCAGGTGAGGCAGGCACTGGACTTGGGACCAAGTGTGCAGCCATGTGCGAGAACAGATCTACTATTCTTGGATGGGGGGGGGGGGTCAGGACATGCAGACACATAGCCCTCCCCCTCTCCCCTCTGTCCAAGGGCCGCTCTTCACTTTCCCACGCTGCAGTCTAGAAGAATGTCCAAGTTGCTGTTTTGTTCAGTATTCATACTTGTATTTGGGGCAACATCATATTGACTTGGAGGGGCTGTAGTCCCCTCTCAGGGCCCTGCTTTTTATGCAGACGGCATCCTTAGGTAGCATCAGGAAAGGCTCCTGCTTCAAACCCTGCAGAGCTTTTACTGCCCATCAGAGTCAACAATATTGGGACAGAGGGACATGTGATATGACTCAGCATTCTGAGTCAGCATTTTGTGTTCCTATGGTCTAATGTCCACTGAGCTGGTAAGCAAATAGCCAGGGCTCCAGTCTGGACTGTGGGTGAGGTTAATGCGATTCTTCCATACATGCATGCCTTGGCATCATCTTAGCAAGATACTGAAGCAGTGAATTAGTACTCAAGTTTCACAAGGCATTCTGGAGTTCATTATGAAACAAACAAAAAATGGGGAGAAGAAACTTGCTGGTAAAGGGTACGACAGAATATGTGACAGTCCTACAACGTTGTTTCGGAAAGTTATTTGTTGAGTATTCAGGCTTTGTGTGTCCAGTCCATAAGGATCACTGGTTGCAACACAGTATTCTGGGGTAAAGAAGCAGGGTCCATCCTGTGTCCTTTTTAACACTAAAAGCCAGTACATTTATCTGAAACCGTTTGCAGCACTGAGTGAAATTCATCCCTTTAAAAGCAAGGATGGGGACCGTCCAGACTGCACAAGTTCCCTATCCAGCCTGCAGAGGCTTCGGCTCCTTCCTCTGGCTGCTTGTCAAACCATAACCCTGGAGGCTAACAAGGGCTTCAGGACGAGGCAGGCCAGGACTCCTCTTGTCTCCAATCGATGATCACAAACAACACAGGGATTCCCATGTGCTGCCCCCCTTTCAATAGTAAGTGGAGCTGTGCTAAGGATAATACATTTTATCTCCAATCATGGATCATAGTAAAAGGGAGCTCCCTTGGAGTGACTCCCTCATAGCTACGCATTCAGCTAAGTTCTTGCACCACCCCAATCAGAATAAGTAGCAGTGCATGAAGAAGGCACCTCCATCAGCCTCGCTAGCCCCAAATCCTTAGAGAGGTGCAGGTAGGCCTTCCTCAACAGGGATACCTGCATGTGGCAAAGCCAGGAATTAGCTGATGCACCAGGTATATGATCAACCTGGAACATCAGCCAGGGACCGAATGATGTCATGGACATCAGAACACCTGTGGCATCATTCAAGCCATGGACAGGAGGGTGGGGTAGGGTGTTACTTGCCCTCCACCTGCAAAGGTGTACCCATCCCTGCTGCAATGTAATTGCATTATTTACCATACAGTCCTATGCATGCCTACAGAAAAGGAAGCACCTCTGAGGCAAGTCTGGCTTATTCCCAAGTATGCATAGCATAAGGTTGCAATCCTATACACTACTTGGGACTGAATCTCACTGAACTTAACAGTGTTTACTTCTGACCAGTCATGTACAGGACTGAGCTGTTAAAAAGCTAAAAACAAATGAAATTTATTTTGTTTTAATAAAAACACAAAGCAATGCCTTATCCATACAGAGAATATGCTCATGACAAGCTCAACACTTACTGTGCAACTCTTCACAAACCCACAAAATGTTAAGTTCTCGCTTCCTAAATAGAGTTTCTTAGTCTAATTGCTGCTAAAGTTGCATGATCCTTGTTCTTTGAACACGGGGGTAACGTAACCAAAAAACCACACTGGCCATGAACTGCCCTGCAAATTGCAGACAATACTTTATTGGTAGCACAGGGCTAAAACATCTTTCAAAACATGAATATTTCATCAAAATAAGTTTTTCCACATAAGAGACTTTTGTTCCAAAACAAACTTAAAAGCCATTGAAAACTGTACTCCTTGAGGTTCTTATGCCGTTTCCCAAGTATCTAACATACAAACAATGATCACATTTCCTCCATGATTATTTTAGAGTGTTATTTTAGCAGAATACTTTATTTTTACACATCAAAACTTTTCATAGTTTTGGCAAAATAATTGCTTAAAATAGTGCAATATTTGTTTTTTCTCTCTCAGTATTATGGGTACTTCCCCTCCCTTTAAAATAGTAGAAACATCTGTAACAGCTGCTTGGACAGACCCAGTCTCACTAGTGAAAATGGAGAGCCACCAACCAGCAGGAATTGGTGCACAATTTCCATTGAGCCTTATGCCTCCATTCCTGTAGGGAAGAAGTCTTCCTTAGGGATCACAAAACTGAAAACTGTTTCTCTCTCTGTGCCAGAATGGTCTAGCTAGTTTTGTGTTCTAGTCTCAAGATGGGTTGACACACAATGTCCACGTAATACAATTTGTCCATTTCCACTGGCTGCAAGTCATTTGAAACACCTGCACTCATTTCACAGCAATGTTAACTGAAACTTAAACGTGTGTGGTTTGGTTCGTGTCAAAAGTTTGGTAATGTGGAAGCTTCTTTGCACTGAGCCATGCCATTGATCCACTGATCTGTATATTGCCTGCACGGATTAGTGGTGGCTCTCCATTGACTCTGGCAGGAGTCATATCCAGCCCGACTTATTTTCCAAGAAATTGACCTGGGGCCTTTGGTGCATAAAGCAAATGCTCTTAAGGCTGAGTTATGGCCCTTCCCTTTCTTACTGTCAAGACTCTAATACTCTTAACGGTGGCCAAAATCTGTCTCCTACCAGAGTTTGGCTTGCAATGCGGCTCTCCTAGGAAACTAAGCACAGAGGGGTTGATAAAAAGTCAGGAGGTTTGCATTTTAAATAAAAGGGTCTAAACTTAGTTCACATCTTTTCTTTGGGAGGGGATGTCAGAAAGAACGCGTTCCTCCTTTTCTAGCCTCACCCTTTTATGGTGGGACGCTTCCAACTCCAAGTATTGAAAAGTAGAGGATCCAAGTAATTTCTAGGACAGCTGGCAAGAATCATAAAGCCAGGGAGAGCACAGCTCAGTAGTGAAGTGCATGGATTGCACACAGAAGGTTCTGTCCACAGCATGCAGTTTGCAGGTTATGGAAAAGAACTCTATCAGTGATCCTGAAGGGGAACTACAAACAGCAAGAGGAGACCATCCATCCCAAACTTGGTGCTCTCTAAAGAGATCCCGTCCCCCCCTTGATCAGCATGGCCACTGGAGAAAGCTGAAGTAGACGTTATTAGGCTAGACAGACAAACAGCCTGACCTGGAATGGCGACACCATAATATTCACTGAATCTTCCATTTAAAAGTGTTGCAACACTTCCCTACTTCCCAACTTCTAAGGTTTTAAACCCAGAACATTCTGGAAAAAGAGCCCTGAGAACAAATACAGTGTGCAATGGCACTTTAGAATCAAGCTTAATCAGCAATTGCACACCTGGGAGCGAATTTTGCTGTTAATGGGGCTTACTTCTGAGTAGACACATGTGAAAAGTGTGCTGCAAGCCAGTTGTAGCTATTAACAATCATTTTGTTTAAGGACAACAATATGCCAGAAGTGTACACAACTGCAGAAATTATGTGGGGCAAACAATTTACAGTAGTCAAAGAAAATAAAGGTCAAAACAGGATGATAAAATAGGCAAGTTGAGGCTAGGCTCTGAAAAGTTTTGGGATTGGATATGGTTGGTGGTATTTTCCTCTGTGCTGAAGCTGGCAAGCAAAAAGCATTGTTGCTCACGAGGTATACAGTCAACTTGCTAGCCAGTCTGGCAAGTAGATTTTAGTATTGTTCCAGGTAGCAGGGATCTTCTATCACTAAAACTGCACCACACCATCCCCCCAAATTCTCAGCTTCCATTCCAAATTAGAGAAATAGGGGGACTCAGCTTGGCAACAGAGATGGGGAGTCTGCTTCAGATGTAAAAATGTGTACATTGTGGAGGAAGCAAAAGAGCAAGAGACAAAGGGGGCTGATGGGATGCAAGACTGAGAAATCTGGAAGGAATGAGAAAAGCTGTAAGAAATAAGACTGCCTGGGCCAAAAAGGGAGAAGAATTCTAGACGTTACGGACTGGAAACTTAAAATGAGTGTGAACTACAGGAAGGTGGTGCAGATACAGAAGATGGTCTTTAAGGTACCTGGAGGCTTTCTGTGCTTTCACTACTATGATATAACATGCCTTAAAAGAGCTTCTGGAGGGTTCTTTACTCTGCCAACCTCAAAGCTTCTCTGTGCTGCACTACCACTAGCTATCTGCAGCTCTGTCACTATCTCCAAGCAACAAAAGTGGGTAGGGCCTGCCTTGCTTGACAACAGCCTTGCTATGGCAGGAAAAGGCCTTTAAAATGGATTACTGGAAGCACCTACTTGTGCTCTGGCCAGGTGAGGGCCCAGCCTCAGGAGAAAACGGGAAAGAAACAAGGGTGCTAAGGGGCAGCACTGAGCTGAAAGCCACTGTGTTCCAAAACTTGTGTAAGAACTGAAATTCTGGTTGTGCTAGCTTCCACCCCCACCAAAAAACACATTTTTGGTGTACCCATTATGACAAAGGTCTCTCTCAGCTTATCTGAAACTGGAGTTATTAGATGGCTGTATCTAGGTGAAACATTTGCAACAGAAGGTTGTGCTTGCTCTTTGTTCCTCGGGACATCCCAAAAGGCACCTACTTTTGCTACAAAGCTCAGCACAGAGGAACTACTTTCTCCTCCCCAAGTTCTCTGAGCTGAAGGAGCCCATGTTGCATGGCCTTTGCCCTGGTGCTCCTCAACCACCTCTTGAAGGTTACAGAGGCAGATATGTTTCTCTAGGGCAAACACAGCATATTCAGTGTGAGGTAACATTAGAAAGGCTGGCTGGTGTTAAAATTGTTTTCATGCTGATTGTTGATCTCAAATGTGAACAGATGGCGAGTTCCCAAGATGGGAACCCTAACCCTATCCCAGACACTACTTTTCTCTTAGGGATAACCAAACGATGTTCCAGAGAGCATGCTCTTGTGGTAGAACCCTATGTAAATACCTAGAGCCATAGTTGTTGGGGGAAATTATGGCCGTCATCAACACCAGCTGGACAGAACCTGAGAGGTCAGGTCAGCAGGAAGGACAGAAACGGTTCTGGCCTGCCTTTTTGTACTATGGTGAAACACGAGCAGGCCAAAACATCAGTCAGCTTCTGCTACCTTGCCCATCAACCATCAGAGGATTTGCTTAGGCTCTTTGTCTGCTGGTGGTAGAAGAGGCACTCAAAGCACTAGAGTACTATCCAAGAGCTGTCATCCTTCCCATATGGTCTTCTGAGAGGCAAGTCTGAATTTTAGAAGTGAGCAGAGAAGGATGTGCCACACATTTGTTGGTTAAGTCCACAAAAAGCGTGGTGTTTGGATTGGAGACTGGATTCTTACTTCTAAAAATACCATCTGCCCTAGAAACATATATGTGAGAAATCTATTACTTCATGTTAAAATAGTGTGTGTTTTATTAACCTGTAGGTATAAAAATAGTGCTTCAGACAGCTGTTCTTCCCAGTGGTTTAGCCAGACAAGAGGGCTGGGAAAGGGGAGGGGAGAGGAGAGGAACAGAATTGGTAGATTTTGTCCACACGTCTATACTTCCCCACTCACAGCATCCCCTTTTCTCTTCACCCAGCAATGAAATCCCAAGACCTGTTTTCCACCTAAATGGGGAAAGATACCAGTATTTTCAATATTAATTCTGCATTTTGTTTGCAATTTATTTAAACAGAACAAAACCCCCTCCACAATCTGTTAAATGTACCTGGGAGCAAAACATCAGACACGGCAAAAGCCAAGGGTGCTGGATGCAGAAGCCTTACGGTAAGCAACTATCTTGCAACAAGGGAAAAGAACAACCAGGACGGGACTGGGGGATGGGAACACAAAATGACTCCAGCGGGTTCTGTTGGTCAAACCTGGGGAATCTGGTAGAAGCAGGCTGATGAAGTGCCTGTCCAGCTTGACTTCCACCAAGTTGACACCTCTTGCGGAGAATGCTGCACACATGCTTGCACACACAGGAGACACAGATCAAATGCAGGAGCGCATGCACGCATGCATGCGCACACCGTTTATCTTGGGCGCAGCTGAGAAGACTTTTCAGACTCTCTCTCTCTCTCTCTCTCTCTCTCTCTCTCTCTCTCTCTCTCTCTCTCTCTCACACAAACACACACACACACACACACACACAAGGATTACAAAAGACAATACTTCAAATAAGGCCTGCTCTCCTCCACAGCTCAGCCCCCTCTCCTCCCAGAGACTGAAAGGTTTCTAGGCAAAGAATGGCAGTGTGTTGAATTCTGGGAGGAGGGGAGGGAATGGTTCCCAACACAAATCAAACGGTAGCTTGGCAGAAGGAGGCGGTGTGCCAAAGCAGAAGGCCTGAGGTAAGCCTCACAGAAGAGCAGATGGGAAAACCAAGCAACATACTCCACTGCCTTTTGTACATGGACAAGGGGAGAGACAACACCCACTGCCTCTCAGGCACCCCTCAGCCAGAGCAGGGACGGCTAGCCTCACTATGGTGTGAGGAGATGCCTGCCCCCAGCAGCTCTGCTCCCTGATGGCAGTGTCCCAGTGCTTCACAGTCTCTGCACGGTCTCTCCATGGAAGGGGACGGGGTCACGACTGCGCATCTGAGATCCACTGGCTGTCCATGGGGCGCCGCAGCAGTTCCTCCACGTGTCGTGCCACATCCATTGATTCGTCCAGGTCAAAGTCTCCTTCTGGGTCCAGCACAGAGTCCGGGCTGAGGCAGAGAGAAAGCAGGACGATGGATCAAGTGGCCTGCATGAAAAAGCCCCTCCCCATTCTGGAAATGCAGGAAACTGTTTGTGAAGTTCTAGCTAGGAAATTACAGGTGCCGGGTGTTTGAGGCAAGCTATGAAATTGCTTTTAACAAAGGAGTAGGCAGCTCGTCTGCCTTGACTCTCATAAGTGTCATTTTGGAGTGGTGCCTTTCATAAAGTTTTAGACCTATTTTATATCATGATCTTCACAGCAATGACTTTATCTCATAATGTGTTATATAACAACTGCTCCTTTGTTTGTGCCCTTTTTAGTTTTTTTGTATAGTATGTATTTTGGGGTTTTTCTACTGAAGCAACCAAAAGATTGTTCAAACAACCATAGCAGGCTTGGAAAGGTTGCTGACCTGCAACTGTAGTTCTTCAAGTGTTATCTATGAAGTCATACATGTGGGTTCTGTACCAGCACAGAACTTCTGCTGGAACTTTCCAGAGGCTCAGATTTTTAGGCAAGAAAACCACCGTAACTTCCTCCCATGCATGCCTAAAGGATGATATTCCTGCTTTCCCCTCGGTTTTCCTGAAAAGAATGCAGCAACATCCCGAGACCAAGAGGAATGGGGAAAGTAAACCAACACACCTACAGAGTGGTAGGAAGGTGGATTGAGTGACTGGAGAGGTTTCCCCGCAAAGAACTACAGTTACAGGTAAGCAGCCTGTTCGCCTTCTTTGCAGCACAATGCCACAGATGGGGGTAATTAATGAGCTGACTTATTGAGGCTGGTCAAACCAATACTGAGGAGAATACTTTCAGTTCAAATATTGTCCTTTTTCACCCAGTCATTGAGGCAACAATATTTGACAAGCACCCTGGGCTGTGACCAGGTTGTGCATTTCCCCAGGGGCATCCCTGTGAACTGGGAACCCCTGGAAAAAGCCACTGAGGAGGAGATGGCATAAGTGGAAGGAGGCCATGCTGACTGTGGTACTTATGGCATAAGTGGAATGAGGCAGGGCACAGCAAAGCTCAGTTGCTTCAAAAAGCCTAAGCTGAAAACTGTTGTGTTGATGCCAGAGCAACTTTATTCTTGCCCCTATAAGCAGGCAAAACATTTCACAGCTTTCTGGGATGAAGAGTTTTGGTGAAGTAGAAGGCAATGAGTATTTGCATATCCAAAGTATGAAGTGAAGATTCCAAAGGAATATGGAAAGGTGACACAATCTCAGGCAGAAAGTTTGGATCTGGTCTAAGAACCACCATTTCCCTACAGAGGACCTTAAATGGAGGCTTGGTTTAGAGCACCACCAGTTCATCAGTACAATGACCAAAGGTTGCAGCATGAGAAGAGAATCCCAAGGTAAGTAACATGATGTCAAGTGTAATCAGTGGTTCAAAGAGTCAGGGAAGATGCAAAGAAGTTTGAGAAAACAGAGGCACAGAGAGATTCTAAGGTGGAGTTGGTTGGAAAACGGAAGGACATATATTTCTCTATCCCATCAGAAATCTCTTAACATCGGGTGCAAAAAATCCTGTGCATCCCTGAACCCAACAGTAGCATGCAGGCAAGATTGCTGCATTTGCTCAAAGAGATAGAGTGCACCTGCACTTTACCTAACCATCTCTGCTCCTGGTTCCTGCCTTTCCATGTTGCCTTGCTGCTGTGCCTGCCTCTTGCCTGACCCATATCCAGGGCCTCCTGAGAGCTGTAGTTCAGCTCTTCCATCTAGCTCAAGACTTCAACCAGTATGTTCTCTGTCTCTGCCAGCAGCTATGTTTGTCAATATACAGCCCATCATTAGAGGTTCAGAGCAAGCCAGAGAAGGGTCCTTGGCCTGGCACCCCCTCATTTGTTTATGTGCTAAACACAGGGGATGTACATTGCGCTTTATATATATGTCCTGGTGTTGAACTGTGTCCTTGAACATGACTAGAGCTTCTAGAGTGCCAACAGTTCTAGCACATTCATATGGTATCACCTTTCTTTCAAAGACCAGTGGGTTTGGATGCAATAAGGCCGCAGTGTCTGGTCCACCCCCAGTCTTACATAAAGGTTGTTGTTACTATCTGGTACAGCTGTCTCTCTTGAAAGGGGAACCTCAGTAAATATGAAATACGACCATCCACCATGGGGAACTGCCAAAGCCAAGTAAGTAGTAATAGATGTTTTTGAGGTACATCTCATACAGGATGGAAGGCAGCCAGGAACACTAACTGGGAGCATTTGCATGTGCAATCTTGCAAATGGGATGAAAGAGGTGCTTGCTGCTATAAGGACAAATAGGTTTTGAGCGGCAGAATCACAGGCCAAGCTCCGGACCACAACAAAGCACAGCGTCAAAGTCGAGGTTTTCACCCTGTATTGGGATGGAAATGATCTTGCTCATTCAGGTCCAAGATACTCCAGTGTGCTGAACAGGAGTTGTTGGGACAAGACAGGATTTAGGGATACTGACACAGAGACTTTGTTCAGAAAGAAGCAGAACAGAGAGAAGATTATTCTTGGGGAATGAGTGTGACAAGGCTATAGGAAGCCAATTAGGGATGGAAGCACCCTGATGCACCTCAGGCAAGATGGGCATGCACAATGGTCATACACTCAGTAACTATCCCTTGGATGCTAGTGAGGCTGGACAGTAGTACCCAGAACTGGAAACCCTGATTCCCAGTGGTGATCCGTACATATCAGAGATGGGAAGGTTGCATAGAAATTTGGACATGAATGTTCTTAAGATCCATTGAGGCAAACCAGCCTCCTTCTTGGAGCTGGCGAAGAGTGGGGTTCAGGATCACCATTTGGAATTCTTTTGGTTGGATAAAGAAATTAAGGTCCTTTAAGTCTAGGATGAATTGAAGACTCATGTCATTTTTTGTAAATGTGAAGTAACAGGACATGCAACCTGGAAAGGCTGTTAGGGAATCAATTTATTCAATAGGTACCTCCTCTTCTGGTGGGGAAACTCACAAGGGGGATGATATAGAACTTAATCATATATTCATACTGCACAAAGATAAAGATCCAGTTGTTGTTCTGGATGCATTGCCTTGAAGCATATTACCCATCCATGTGGGAACCCAAGGTAGGGGTAGTTGGCACTTCCAATTGCAGTGAGTCAAAGGTGGAATTTCTGTACATTCCCTGGCTTCTAATATAATAGTTGTCAGGGTCACGAGGGTGGAAATGCTTGTTCGGCCTGTTGTAGTCCCCTTTAATGAAAGGAATGGCCACCTGGAGTGGATAGGGATTGACTCTGGCTTGGGATCAGTCCACAGGCTGGACTGTGGGCAATAGGTTGAATAACAGGATGAGCTCCAGCACCCATCTCTTTTGCAAATATCTTGAATTTATAGGTGTCTAGCATGTCAGTCACTGAGTAAGCCCAGTTTGTTGAAAGGCATGTCTTTGAAATAGGATCAAGATTCTTTTGTGAGTCCTGCAGGCCACAACCGAACATGTCATCATTAGGCAAGTGTGTTAGTTTGTTGTTTAGCTAAACTGACAGCTTCCACTTAAACAAGCTTGCAATCATCCTTTCATCCTCAGGGAGGTATTTAAGAAGGGAGGCAATCTTTTGCAGAGAGAAACTGCTATCAGCCATACAGGCCTGATAATTTGTGTTGGAAGGCCAAACCACTGGGGAGCAGCTTTTGTGCCCTGTGGTACCCAGTTTACAACCAAAGTTATGACTGGTTGGAACCAAATGTAGTTTAGAAGATGCCTCGTTACAGTCTGCCTCTATGATAATGGATGCCAGTGCCAGATACTAAAAAAAGGAAATTGTATTCTTCAGATACAATTTGTCCATTCTTTTTGATGTCAGAGTGGCTGAGGAAGGCATCTTCAAAGACTCCATTGCCAACCTAAGAAAAGATGGGAGGACTGGCAAGGCAACAGCATCAGCAGACTGGATGACATCTACCACAGAATCCTCTATTGGTACCTCTTTCCTTGGAATATCTAAGATTAGTAACAATGACATCTGGAGTAACTGCTCTGTTCTCTTCAGTAGGAGATGGTGGAGATTAGTTAACTATTGTTTACTACAGAAGGATGGTAAAGAGTTGGGCACACTGTGGTCAGAAGAATTCACTGATGTCAATCATCATTTGCATCAGGCTCCAAGTGTGTTGATGGCTCAAGCAGAACTTTTCGTTTCTGAACATGGGTCTGTGGGATGGATACCAGGACACACTTGTCAGTAGTTCCAACTGATCCCTCTTCATAGTCATAGTCTGAGGAACTGGCAGAGATAAGTAGTTGAAATCCAAAGGGCCTATATTGTTGCAAACTGTATTGCAGTGATCGGAACAGTCAGAAAGTGAGCCAATGAAATTACAGACAGTCCTGAAGCTAGCGGAGTGGATACCCTCAGGGCCAAAGGTAGCACTGAAGTTAGCGTGACTAGCACTGTTGATACAGAGGTGACTGTTTCTGGGACTGACTGCTGGAAAAGTTCTGCCCTTGCAGACAACGCTCTAAACTTGGGTGACCCCCTGCATTCAGGTGAACTTCTTTCATTGTGAAGAGAGTGTGGTTTGAAGTACCACAGGTATACCCCAGTAGCAATCTAGTGGACAGTCCCTCCAAGGAGGTTACTTTCTATCCCCACAATGAGAAAGAAATCAGGAGTATTCATCCCGAGGATGATCACCATCCTCTCACAAGAGGCACTGGTGAAATAGCACTCACCATATTTTTCGCTCTATAAGACGCACTTTCCCCCCCTCAAAAGTAAGGGGAAATGTCTGTGCGTATTACAGAGTGAATGTGTGTGTGCCCGACGCCCGGGATGCTGCCAGCCCGCCTGCACCACATGGCACCACCTGGCCGGCACGTGCTCAGCACGCCCTGCTCTGCCCCCTCCCTCTGGCACAGGTGAGAGCTGTGCCGCTCAGGGGGAGAGGTGCAGAGCAGGAGGAACTGCGGGCTTTAACCCACCGGCCACATGGAGAGATGGGCTGCTCACCCCCACCGCCTGGGAAGACCTGCCGCCGCCGTCGCGCCACCCGGAAGACCACCGCCGATATGCTGCCGGCCCGGCTGCACCCTGCTCCGCCCCCCTCCTCCGGCGCAGGTGAGAGCTGTTAATCACAGGTCGGTGTGTGTTTTCAAATGGCAACCCGTCTTTTAATGAAGCCCATGGGGAAGTGTTGGGGAATGTGCCTGTGATTATGAGGAAGCTTTCCATGGATCAGTTACCTGTTAGTTGATCAGACACATTTTTTTTAGGATCAGTGGATATTTGAACAGCATTATCTTCGTGTATGAAGTTTATTCTTCAAAGGCTACTTAGTCCGCTGTGTGTTTGATTTAGCATACAATATCTCATTTTTTGTCAGAAGTTTTTTTTCTATTATTTACTAGTAGGGCAGCGTGGACATTACTGGCTTTTTAGATTTGTTATTGAATTGTCTGTGGCAGCTCTTGTGTAACTGGTGTAGATTGTGGATTCCTTCAATAATTCCACTACTGACTAAGGAAGTGATGTGAGTGATTGTGAGCAACAGAGCTTCATAAATTCTGACTCTAGTGATGATGAGTTCTATGGGTTCAACGAAAACTAGAAGAGTACTCAAACTTTAAAGTCTCTCTTTTGTTAATGACAGTGATGATGGTTCTTAATGCACTGTTGACTGCTGTTCACTTTACAAGGTTGAAATACGGTATTACTGTATTCTGTTATAGTTTATTAAATCGTTTAGTAAACCATTTGATTCAGAATATTTTTTTCTTGTTTTCCTCCTCTAAAAACTAGGTGTGTCTTATGGTCAGGTGCGTCTTGTAGAGCGAAAAATACGGTATTTCTCCCTCTGAAGCCAATCCCATGCAGAGATGTCTCATGCAGAGATGCCCTGATTTGTAGATATATTTCATACTGTGACTATGTGGGGAGTAAAGACTAAATTTTTACTAGAGAGAATGAACAAAAGCTGGGGAGGTAGTGAGCACTGTAGCACAAGTGAGAGGGAGACTAGCCTGGATTAGCTTTAGCTCCGCAAAGGCAGTGAACAAAGAGACAGGGATGCCCAGGATGTACACACGCATGCACCAGAATGTGGGGTAAATGTCCTGAGGCAGTAATGGTCTGAAACGCTTCAGTCCATTGTAAATCCCACTGAAAATGGGATCACATTTTTCAATGTTCCGTTGAATGTAAAATAACTCCCTGCAGGTCAAAGCCATTTCAGAGGGGTATGGTCTGGGCTCAAGACTTTCACCTTAATGTGTTCGGTTTTTGCACAGGGGGGGATACAAAAGTAGTACAGCCCACGCTGCCACTGCAAGGCTGTGCAACCTCACTGCTGCTTCACTGTGCAGCATAACAAATTAGAGGCAATGCTACGAGGGGGAGGGAGAAATAGGATGTATCGTGCTTTCCTCTGTTGGTTCTCAGATAGCTTAGCCAAAATGTACGTCCTCTGGTGCCACCAAATGTTATAGACAAAAACTCCATCAGCCCCAGCCAGCAGTATGGCCAATAATGGCCATACTCATGGCTGAATAATGGCGTCATGCAGCCTATTCCCAGTTAACACTGGATTTGAATGGCAAGAAAGCAGAGAGCTCTTGGTTCACGTCTCAGAGGTGGCAGGTTAGAGTTGGGAAGTTACACAATGTGAAGAACAGATTTGCAAAACACGAGTGTGGTTCAGTCGATGGACAGCATGTGGCCTTTTGGAGGCCTTCAGTGGGATTCTCCCCATTGCAAGCCAGTTGAGAGTGAATGTGATGAGGAGGAGACTCACCAAAATGACCCTTTCAGGACACCACCCTACACATGTAGGTCATGCTTTCCCCAGCCAGCCAAACAGTTGAAGTGAATGGACCAGTTTACATGTCCATTCACTAAATTTATCAGAGGTTAATTTACCTTGAGAAGCTGCAATGTGTCCAGGCCACCCTTATGAATATGCAACCCTTAGCCAGGGGCTTTTGTGTTATGTGACCCTGGCCAGTGTGAGGTATAACCCTTGCCAGACGGCTTTCACTCAGCAAAAAACCGCAGTTAGGAGTTGCATATTCATAATGGCTGACGGCATGCACTGAAGCTCCTCAGAGGTAAATGAACCTGCAGCAGTGGGCTGGGGAGGGGAGAGAGGAAGAACCTGGCTGCAGCTCCTGTCAGACCAGCACCTGCTGCAACTACTTTCAGCAGCACCAAGCACAGGCACATGGTCCCCGATCCACTGCTCAACACAGCATGCAGCCCTCAGGGTCAAAAAGGTTGCCCACCACAGCTTAAGAGCCAATGAGCAGTAGTCACCAGGACATTCAGGTAAATAGTAGCCCACAGCTGCTTGTTTCACTAGCTTAGGCCCTCCCTTACTTACTTCTGTGCATACATGTTGTAGTGGGATTGAGCGCAGACAGCTGGGGATGAAGCTTGCTCCATGTAGGTGGCACCTCCACTCGCAGAGTCCCCAGATGGAGCGGAAAAACTGCAGAAGGCATGACAGAAATAGCGGCTTACACTCTCTCAGACCTTTTGCTTGACCTACTAGCAACTGGCTCCAGAAAAAAGGTATGTGATGTAAACAGATGAAGCACACCTCTGTGTTAGCAGTCCCCTGCTCCCCCGTGTTCATCACAGCCTCATTAAGATACGATCTCCCTTTGCTCTTCCTCAGCAGCAAGTGCAGCATCCGTGAGCTACGCACTTCCTCCTTGACCAGATGGGCCAAGCCTGCAGACACAGTTGCTGAGGAGCTGAGCAGGAGGAGGTCTTGCACCCTTCCTGCTGGAGGAAGCCTTGGTTGGCCACTGTGTGCAAAGAGTGCTGGACTAGACAGGCCTTGGGTCTGATCCAGCATGGCATTACTTATGTTCTTATTAGCTGCCCTGAGCACTATTTAGTATAAGGAGGGGATACAAACAAATGAAACAAGAAACCCCTTCTAACGAGCTTACATGCTCCTGCCTGCCACCTGCTACAAGAGAGTCAAATGCTCCATATTTCAAGTAATCCAGTTTATTCCCTTTTATGGGCAGTTTACCTGACCCCGGCATTTCTTCCATGCACTGTGTTTTTAGCATCCCCTCTGACTCTATCTGAAGCAGCCTAACTCCCTCACTGCCACCATGCACACCACTGGAGGCTGATTTAATGGGCAGCACAAAGCATGGACAGATGTGAAAGAAGAGTCCAGGAGCACCTTGTGTGGGCAGGTGCAACAATGGCTGCTGAGCCCTGACTCCTCAGTCTCCTCAACTTTTACCCCACCTCCCACTTTCTCTTCTGGGGGTGAAGCTGAAAAGATGTAGACCCAAATCCATATCACTTGCTCCAAACATGAAACCTAGTGAGAGATGCATCGACAAACTTTTGGGATCAAGCAGCTAGTGGACCTCTTAGCTGAAAAGTAGAACTCTGGAAGGGGGACTGGGGAGAACAGGTAACCCAGCTGAGAAGTAATATGTGTCCACCTTCCATATTTTTGTGTCCCCCCCACCTTTTAAAAAAAGAAAACCCACCCTTTCCTCCCATGGCACTCACTCTGGCACAACTTGCTTGATCTGTGGCTTCACATATCCATCCGCAGCCTTTGCTGGAAAAAAACAGAGGAGGAGGGGAAAGCAGAGTTATTGTGTAAGTCATGGCAATCTCTTTGCCCACCAGCTCTGCACCTGACCTCTAAACAAATGAACAGCAACAAACAGTCCAGTGTTTCTAGTCCTCCTTGTTGCAGCCATACTAGAGAAACAGTCTTGCCAATGGAAAAGGCAGTATTATCCTCATTTAATGCCCTTCCAACTAGAAATGGATGGACCAGTCTATGTCTGGTCCATGTCAGTTTTACATAGGTTTTTCATAACCACTTTCCCACCCATCAATTCAAAAGAAAAAAATTACATGTTAATTCATTTTGGAATAAAATATTATGTGTTCACAGAAATTACACAATTCTATATGTACTTTATCCTAAACTATGTATTTATAACATTTCTGAGCTAAGACTGCATTAGAAAATTCAGAGAAGTGCATCATTTCTGAAGGTTAACTGCATTTCAATTTGTACATTAGTCCAGAAAGTGTGGATCGGGTCAGCTCATTACAAAATACAAACCAAAATTCTCAAGCTTACCTACTCTTGTCACTCTTTATCCCACCCCTTTTAAACATCTACTTTCTGGCAAATTGGCTGTTTCCCCTTTCAGAACAGTTCCTGACCAAATAATACAAGATAATCTTGTTGCAAAGAAAAGCTAAGCCTTATTTATTGCTACAAAAATTTTCCAACAGTGAAATCCATCTTCCTGGGTCCAAACCAATTCAAGTCTAGCTGTACTCAGTCGTCTCCCACACCTCTTCTTAGAGCCTTTTCTGATCTATTTTATGTATTTTTCCTTAACGATATGAATTAGCACTATAATTGTTCCTGTACTTCCCAAAAGAAAAAAAAATGCTGGATTTACAACAGTAGGCAGATGAAGCATGTTTCATTAAAAGCAAAAAAAAAGCTTTGGTTGAATTAAATCATTGCCAGTGTCCCTCTCTTGGAGGTCTTCAAAAGTTGGTATATGCTTAGGTATAAGAACAAGAATGTAACATGACTGGAAAGATCCAAGTCATTTTCCTGGTACTGCAAACTTACTAGGGAATGGCATGTAGTATTTGGAGAAGACCTCCTCCTTGGGTCTGTCAGGATACACATAGAGGAGGTATGGGAGGTCACCAAGACGATCTGCCAAGGAGCGGATGGAGAAGTCGCGAGTGGTGAAGGGCATCAGGTTCCAGAACATTCTGTCAGCTATAAAACCCAATAGCATGGTAACATAGCAGTGAAAAACAACAAATAGTTCTGTCAACCAACTAGAAACAGAGTAATTCTGAAAAAAATGCAAAACACCTCCAAAGAGTGCCACTTTACAACTGTTACAAATACCACTGGTGCAGCAAACAGGTTTGTCACGTATTATAGTTTGTCACGCAACGTAGTCACATGTAGCCCTCCAATGGGAATAGACAGGAGGAATGCTGGATCAGAACAGCAGCACATTTATCTAGCATAAAGTAGCCAACCAAAAAAGTGTAAGAAATCCACACACAGGACACAAATGCAATAGTTTCTTCCCATCTGTGCACAGACATATTGTTTTGGACACTGATAGTAGCACTCAACATCATATGCAAACATGATTAGCATTTACTGATAGCTTTTCCTCCATGAATTTGTCTAACCCTTTTGCAAGCCCTCCAAATTGGTGGCCATCACTACATCTTGTGGTGCACAAATTCCATAGTTTCACGATGTACTGTGCAAAGCTGTACTTCATTTTCGCTGTCCTGAATCTCCCATCAATCAGGAGATTCATGGGAAGCTCAGGTGCAATGGATTACAAACTATGCTTGTTTGTTCAGTACTTTCTCATTTATACCTAGAACCTGTTAATATAAAATATGCAGAATCTTTTATTTTCTATGTAAATTAGGAGAATTTGAGTACTTTTCTGGAAACCTGGGGCTTGATAGGAGGTGAAGGGTGGAACAGGACATTCCATTTTTTTCTGGCATTTGTGACTGATTAAGGGTGGGTAGGAGAGCATTTCAGCTCAAAGCCTCAGGTGAAACAAAAATGGGAAGCGGGGCTTATAATTCTCATAGCATGTAAGTTCGTATCTGGTTCCTCTCCGCCTTTTGCAACAACACTCATAATTCTTTGTGGCTTCGGTGGTGTGGTGTGTCCAGCAACCGCAAGAACTCAGGTGCCTTGCCAGTAAACCCAGTGGCTTTAAACAAGAAAATATGGAGGACTCTAGACAAGGTAAGAGACAGTCCCCATTTCGAAAGAATGGTAATCCCTCTCCCAGAAAAATTTTTAGGCGTAAAATTGCAAGCAACAAAATTAGGTCTTCTAATTTGGCATCTGTGAACGGAGCAGGAAACTGAAGGCAAATACTTCCGCACACCCTTAGTACATATCTATCTGGAAGAGGTGATCACTGTCTCTTCTTTCATTCCTGAGATCCAAGAGCTAGCATGGGTGAAAGGAGGCAACTACATCTAGCATAGGCAATGAATGGAACTTCTTTTTCATTGGCTATGCAACTGAACTAAGGATGTGCCCAAAGGTGTCTGAAGTATTTGCCTGGGATGCTCTAAAAGCACATTAAATACATAAGAGTACAGATGTATCCATTTCTCTCCAGAGTTCAACTCTAAGAAAATTAGATCTGCTGCTTTGCAGAAACAGCCAACACCAAAACTGTGCAGAGAGCTGCTTAGCGAATGCCTGCACTGTCACAAACCTAGTTTCTTATCTTAATTCCCATCCACAGAAGAGTAGATGCTACTGGACAAGGCCTCTATTATTTTATTCTGGACAAGCCTTCCTTTATGGAATTTTATTGGAGTCCAGATGTTATTGTCTATACCTTGTGACCCTCCTCTGTTTTTGCATTGCTTCTGCCATATCTTTTCTTACCAGAAAAGGGCATAAGGAGGGGGGAAAATGGAGCAGCTAAAAATGCCCTCTGATTGGAAGCACCCAGTTTTGTCACTGGATTGGACAGATTATGTTCTAACTGAAGCAATAAATAAATGATATGCATGAACTTTCATGCAGAGCTTTACAAAGTATTACTGTTAACTGCAGGAAATACACAACGTTTTCCCAACATGTTAAAGCCAGTGTGGCGTGATGGTTAGACATGTTGGACTGGGGACCTGGGAGGTCAGGGTTCTACTTGCTGCTCAGCCATGGAGCTCACCTGGTGACTTTGGGCCAGTCATAGATTCTCAACCTAACCTACCTCACAGGGTTATTGTTGTAAGAATAAAAGGGAGAAAGGGATAACTTTGTAAGCCACTTTGGCTTCCTTGCAAGAGGAAGAAAGGCAAGGTATAAATGCAGTAGTAGCAGCAGCAGTAGTAATATCAACAGTAATAATAATACTCTTCCAGAAAGAGGCCTAGCACTTCAGCAGCAATTGGATACTGTTTATGTTACAAAAACGTGAACATTGTTCTCTGGAAATTGTTGATCACTCACAGAGCAATCAAAAAGAAAGCATGCAATTTCTTCTAGTGAAAAAGGAACTCACTATTATCAAACTTCCAGGCGATTGTGATACCGCCAATCTCAGAGTCACTGAACCTCAGCAGAAAGGTGCCATCTGGCTTGTTGATTAGCAAGTCATGGGCCTGCTGCTTGTTGACAAAACCTAGGATAGCCCTGGAAAGGAGGAAAAGAGGGAGGAGTCAAGCTACAAAGAATTACAGTGGGGCGCACATCCGTGACAAGCCAGTGAATACAACAATGGGGGTGGGGGTGAATCTCACCCGTCATTCCAGTGGGGCTTCAAGTGTTTCTTCAGGACCTCCATCACCCCATCAAACCACTGCCAAAATGTATAATTTCGCCCTGGAAGATTCTCCTGGTTAAATGGAAAGAAAGCCCAATATTTCTGCCTGTGTCTCTGGGATCTTGCAAAAGCAACTGCATATCTTCATATGTGCTTTAGTCCTCTGCTAACAGTTTACAGAAACCACACATTAAGTAAATGGCAAAGTTTAGAGGCAGGCTTGTTAATCACAAACTTAATAAGCATCTTAAGTAGAAATGTCACCAATGCCCAGACAAAACCAACAGCTCCAGCAATGTGAATAATCTGTCAAAGAAAGGTTTTAAAAAAAACAAACAAACAAACAGGGAAATAAATCATTTGTCTGTGCAGTTAAAGCAAATTTATACAGCCTTTATGTATGCACACACATGTATGCGTTGAGCCATGTTCAACCTATGTTCAAAACATACTTGTAGAGGAAAGGCCATGGGAACAGTTCAGACTGAGGTCAGATTGGTACCCACTATTCAAGCTACTTCAGGAAGAATTTTGGAAGTGTGCCAGGGAAATGCTTTTGTAGACACGCCATTCACATGGCTAGTTCCCTGCAAGCACATTTTGATCCTGGCTTGAAAACAAGCACTCTCCAAGCATCTTGGTAGCTGTTGTAGGGTAGTAATTGGAAGAATAAGCTATGCTGTTGGAAGTCTAGACTTCAAAGATCTCACCTCAGCCATGAGATCGCTGGGGGACATTAGGCAAGCCTCTATTTCTGACTCACTTCTTTAATATGGGGTAGTAATATTAACCTACCTGACAGTGTGTTCATAAGGATTTCTGAGACAGCATGTAAAGTTACTTATTTATCTGTTCAAAACAGGTTTGCATAAGGACAGTATGAAGGACCTCTCAGCTAAGAGGTGCTTTACTCTTTCTTATATAGCATCCAGACAGGGGAGATACTGTCAGCTGTTACTTTCATATTTTATTGCCAAAAGGACTACAATCTCAACTCACTCCTTCTCAAAATACTCCTCTGTAACCTTTTACAGATTGAGGACTGAGAAAGTGGGCTTGCCAAATGTACCTTAGGCTCAGCAGCAATATGAGCCCAGGTTTCTTAGATACATGTCTATACCCTTAACTACTGGACCAAACTGGTTTTACCTGTATAAAGATACTGATTCACAGTGCGGCATTTAATTGTTTATAGTTGTTTAAATCAGTTGATACCTCAGTTTTACATATGGCCCTTTCTTTTGCAAACACCAATAAATGAATTTTTGCACGCACTGCCTTATTATGAGTTCATAAGGACCACAGGGAGTCCTAACTGGAAGCCCTGAGCAGTATTGTCTAGCTTACCAGCTTCCAGCCCAAGCTCTCTCTCTTCCTTTGACAAATGACTATTTCAGGAAGTAGGAAGAGGAGGATGCGAGAAGACAGAGATACTGGAGGGAATGAGACAGAAACCCAAGAGAAAGGTGTGGTGATGGGGAGGTCTCTGGCCATGAAAACCCCCAACTCTTTCTTCAGAATGCTTCTGTGGCTAGTTCCATAGTGGTGCACTCTTACCCTGTTGAACTGAGCCCAGGAGACAGCCATGTTGTTGTAATCTTCTAGGTGGTTGATGTTGCTATTGAAGAGCTTCTGGGCCAGGAAGAGAAGATTCTCCTTGGTGAGCCCTCGGCTGCTCTGGACCTCAGACTTGAACTTCATGTTGAGGGCCTCGCACAGCTGTGACCACATCACTTTGTCCGGCACAGCAAAAGGCACCCGGCCCGGCTCAGCAAACGCGTTGTCCCACAGCACCGTGGCAGTGGCATTGTTGTCCTGGCTGCCATGCACTATCACCACCACCGGCAGAGACAATGTCTTCACCTGGAAGACCAGCTCGTTGCCACCAACACTGAACTGAGACTCAAAGAGGATAGTGAACTTTTCTTCGGTCACTGACTCAGCGCCACGCCGGTCTGAGCGCTTGATCCGCTTCAATGACTGTTGAGGGGTGCAATGAGGGGACGAGGCACAGAAAAAACAGAACAGATGGTCAAGGGCCTGGAAGCAATACGCAACACTTAGCAGGGCAGGGGGCAATTCTATACATGAATTACTATAGTTACTATACAGTTAGATAGATTTACAGAGGTAAATATACTTAGCATAATTTGCTCTGCCTGGAGAGTTTTGGGCTGCAGAAGTTGATGCTTTCTTTATAGACGACAGAGGTGGAAGAGGAAGATGCAAAAGGTCTCACATACAACACTGGTGGAAAGTTAGAGAAATGGAATCCAGGAACACAGAGAATAAATACGAAGACTGCCTACCTCCTATCATGTCATTAAAACTCCATCCAGGCTTAAGAAGGTATTTCTTAGCCACTATACATATTCAAAAGTTATTTAAATATATGACAACTATAGCAAGAATTACAATTGCTTCTAAATGGAAAACAACAGAATGTCCAACAACTGAAGATTACAAAAATAAGTTGGCTAAGCATGCAGTGATGGCAAAATTATGTAAACTGAAGACCCATTTAAGAATTTAATGATAAATGGAAATTCTAGTATATGCAGTTTAATATAAGAACAAAAGGAAGTGATTTTCCCTAAGTGATTGGAAAACTTGTTGGTTTAGAGGACTTATTTGTTGGGAGTTTCAACAAAGTACTGACTGACAGAAAGACAGACATTTTGGACTCTTTCGGGAATTTGTAGGTTATGAATTTATATCTTGCATTTGTCTAAGATCTCTTGGCATTCTTATTTTTCTTTAGTATTTTTCTTCTTTTCTGTATTTTATTTCTTTTGAGAAAACAATTAAAAAAAGGAAAGAAAGACAGGGTAGGAATCAGTATATGTATCTGGCTCACCATGTTGCGGAAATGAGCACTCAGCGTTCCAGTTGCTTGGTGATATTCCATCACGCAGCAGTTGTTCAAGATATCACCGCTGCTCTCACTGCCAAAAGGAAGCAATAACAGTTAGCAGAGAAACAGCCAGTGCACCATGGGCAATTCAATATTTTCCAGTTGACAGTATTTAGCTTTGCACCGCAGGGATGCTGGTGATGCAGCTGCACTCAGTGAAGACTGGCTGGTTTTTCACACTTAAGCAAAGGCTGGCCAAATTAACTTCCATTAACTATTACATTCAAAGGAACACATATACATAGCCACTTACTGAATAGGACTGAAAGTGGGTTGTCACTTTTTGTACTGCGGCCTTTTTGCTACCTTTTGGGTAAGCTACTATCATGTCATGAAACATCTACCAACATTTCAATTTTTCAGGAGAAAGCTTTCTCCAGTGGAACACTAATGGTCTGCAGAGGACAGGAAATATCTGCTTGACTGAAAGGTCTGCTTGACCTGAGACTCAGGGGCCACAATAGCAGCACAGAAGCCATCAAATAAAAAAGCTTCAGAGGTTCTGGAAAACGAGGCTGGGCCGTCCTTTGCATACTGACAGAAAGCCCTCATGGCTTTTAGATCTCTATTCTCTTGCATATATTCATACAGCCCCTCCACCAATCATGGCTTCCAGGGCTGAAGTCCAGCTCCTTGTTCTACTTATAGAAGTACTGCCCATTCCCACACAGAATTCCCACCCATGTCTCTTCAATGTGCACTTGTGTGTGATCTTTCTTCCTTGATGCAGCTTTCCCACCACATGCAACAGGTGAGGGGTCACACATACTTGCGGGTGCTCTCATTCTTCAGCAGGGCTTTGGCTTGCTGCTCACTTATGATGGTGGCCTTCACCTGTGGGGGGTTCATATGGACATTTAACTTTCCACCAACCAGCAGCCGCACAGTGGCTGCAAACTTAGTCTGGGTCTTCAAGACTTGGGGAGGCTGCTTTTCAATTATGAAGGTGCTGCAGGGAGAAGGAAGGAAGAGGGAAAAAGTCTTTATTTACGGAGGCAGATTTGCAAAGGAAATATCTGACCTAGCAGACTGTCCTAACTTCATCTGTACAAGCTTATCCATTGTAGTTGTGATTAGTACTGAAATTTAGGATGGGGAAAAAACAATGAAGGCCTCAGCGTAATACAGGAAATGAGAGTATGCAGCCTACTCACAGAGAACACTGTAACAAACAAGCGCTCCCTAAAACCAAAAGCAAATCCTTGTTTTTCTGCAGATATATCCCACCACTACCATGGCATCCCTGCTAATTACCTAGTGACCAAGGCAGAAATTATATCTGTGACGGTGGTATTGAGGTCCGCCAGTATCTCTTCAATGGGTCCTGGAATGGGCAGCTGCTGGCACAGGTGTTCGACACGGCGCACTTGCTGACGGTTCTGGCAGATGATCTCAGCCAGTTTTTCACACCTACAAAAAGAAGAGGTCATTGGGGTGCGGGGAAAGAGGGCAATGAGGGCAGCAAGCTGTAGGTGAGACAGATGCGATCCAAATAGTATTTCCTGATGAAGCCCAGGGAGCTGCTTGCTTGCTTGCTTGCTTGCTTGCTTGCTTATTTATTTATTTAAACATTTTTTTTGCCGCCCCATTCGCCGAAGCCTCGGGGCGGCTTACAACAAGTTAAATAATTACAATAAGTTAAAATAATTATAATATAAATCAAAAATATAAACATTAAATTAAAAATACAAAAATACAGTATAAAATAAGCTGCCCTGGCCAGATAAAATCCAATAATATTAACAGTTAAAATGCCGCTTGAATAAAAAGGTCCGCCTGGCGCTGTCGTTATTTGTTTTTCGGCGCCAGGC
>NW_025336011.1:52859-253537 GCF_004798865.1 Varanus komodoensis | reverse complement strand
AGCTGCCCTGGCCAGATAAAATCCAATAATATTAACAGTTAAAATGCCGCTTGAATAAAAAGGTCTTCGCCTGGCGCCGAAAAACAAATAACGACAGCGCCAGGCGGACCTCTCTGGGGAGCGCATTCCATAACTTAGGCACCACCGCAGAGAAAGCCCTCCTCCGAGTACCCACCCTCCTAATTTCTTTCACGGAGGGTTCCCGGAGAAGGGCCTCCCCTGCCGATCTCAAGGGGCGGCTGGGCATATATGGATTACCCACACACCTGCTTGAAATACATAGAGGTTAAAAAGAAACCTGGCAAAGCTGCAATTAAAGGCTACCCCAAGATTGGGAGCTACTGCGTGCACAAGAACAAGCAGTGAAAATGTTTCCCCTACCTTCCCACCAAAGTCACAGCCCTAGCAATCATCATCACTTAAGCTTAGTCTGGATTTTGGTCAATTCACCCACATTCAGTCTTTAACTATGGCAGAGCAATCAGTGACGTGTGTATTAATGCTGTCTTCTGTTTCAAGTGATAGTACCCATATAGATATGTGATGCAGGATTAGAACAATGCAAATTTATATGATTTATTAACTATATGCAATTGTAACTATGGCTTCCCTCTGATGATTTGACTCTTGCTATGAAGTTTTCTAGGTAGGCACTTTAAGATAACACTGTAAGCTTCAGCTAACTGCTGGAAGAATAAAATTAATTTGAAGTAGCTCTGAGATTGCAGGATGTGAAGAAAGGTTATCTCAACCAGTGGGCATCCAGGCTGCACACAAGGGCAAGAGGGACTAAAATGCAATCATGCCAGACTCTGCAAAGAATACCTAGAGAGGCAGGGGCTGAATTGTACTTGTACTCATGTGGGCAAAGCAGATAATACCCTTGTTACAGTGCAGATGTGATAGCTCATTCTCTGGGCAAATTTGTCAGATTTAGCATCTAGGATGACGTAGCTGGCAGTATGAGGGCAGACACATTATTACTGTTAATTACTGATTGCCAACACCATTGCTGAAATGATTTATTCCATGATCTGTCAGTTTTGATATAAGGTGAGCCACTTAGGAATTATCTATACTATCCGACTCCTTGAAACCCCTAGCATCAGGAAAGGAGCAGTTTACAGTTTCTACTCTAACCAGATCTCTATTTTGCCCATGATTTTTAAAAAGCGGTTTTCAGTCCTTACACTAGTCCTTCTGCTTCCTGTTATATGCACTTCCTGTAGATGAAAGGTACCTATGCTGAGGAAGCAGTGGAAGAAAATGCCTGACAGCAACTGAGCCAATAGCCTTGAATCAACAAGGCTATCTACAGAGAATTCATTGAGTTCTGCAGGTAAAATATCCCCAGGAAGTTTTAGAATATCATGGAATAGTAGAGTTGGAAGAAGCCAAGAAGGCCATTGGGTCTGACCCCCTGCTAGTGCAGAATGCTAAGTTACACCACCTGACTGAGGTGACTGTCCAGTTGCTTCTTGAATGCCTCTAGTGTAGGAGAGTCTACAGCCTCCCTAGGTAATTGGTTCCATTGTCATACTGCTCCACTGAGCTCTGTGTGTGGAACAGAACATGACAAGGAATTCCCGAATGGGGCAGTGACCTGGTCCTTCAGGAATGCCATGTTATGACTATGATGACAACTTCCAATCAACAAGTCTCTTTTTCCCAGCTTGTTTCAGAACATTTGGTTCAAATGGTATGCTCTGCTATTTGTAAGATAATGTCTATCTTTTTGAGAGGTCCATGGACTTCATAGAAACAAAGCTGTCCTGTGTTTGCCTACAAGATCCAACTTTAGCATGCATGGTGAAATCATCCATCAACTATAAAGCTGAACAGACCAAACACAACCACCAAGCTTAGCTCAGCCAAATATATAATCTTGGATGTATCATGCTCTGGATGCTTCCAGAGAACCTAGTTTGTTGCTTGCTGCTTCAGAAATTATTGCTACTTTTGATAAATGTGTGATTTCCAAATTCTAAAATATTTTCAAACCAGGCACCATGGGCTTCTGTATATAAGGCTTTTATCATACTACATTTTTTTCCAGGGGGTTGTCTCTCTGCCTTTCCATATGTTCCATTATGCAAACACTAGGTGGTTCCAGTACAGCAGAATTGCCTAAGTACATCAGGGTTTCATGCTACTTTTTACAGATAATATCAGACTTTCCTCAATCTATAAAAGCTGCAGAAATGTTTGGCTGCAAGTTACAGGAGAAGCCTGGGAGTATGACAATGTTATGCAAGGCGCTTGCAAACTATTACAATGAACAATAAATGCTTTATGTAGAAAAGCTCTAACATAAAGAATGGTCAGGAGATATATCACAGCCTTGCCCTTCCCCTCACACCCAGATCTTGGTTTCTAGAGCAGCAAGTACTAGGCTTCATTTTGCTAAAAAAATAAAAAATGTTCCTCTTGATGTGCAAGGCCTAATCTCTGCAAGTAGGGCTAGGATTTGGGACTGTACACAGGCAGTGCTTCTGCAGAAGTACAGGAAGCCGCAAAGTACACATGGCTATGAACTGCCAAGCATCTCAACTCCCTCTTTTTAAGAAATATGGTTCCAGAGCTTATGAGCCAGATCTATCATGCTGTAATGTATTTTCTTACTTCATACTTCCATGGTTCAGCCAAAGAAATTCAAAGTGTGAACCCAATGAATGTCATTCACTACATGCACGCATAGCTGGGATATCCCATTCCCTCTCTCAGCCCCTGTTCCCTCCCTCCCATGCCACCTACCAAGCCTGCAAGCCATCCAAAGGGCCCTCAGGGGGTCCACCATTTCCTGCTAGCTGCTGCCGTCTCTTCCACTGGATCAGCTCATCATCCAGGATTATTGTCTGCTGCTTGCGAAGCAAGGCCAGTGTCTGCTGGTGCTTTTCAGCCAGCTCCTGAAGAAGAGATGTGCATATGGGGTTAATGGGCAGGAGGACACTGCCGAGGCTGAAGGGGGGAAGGAAGGAGGCTTGAGACTGAGGAGGGTGGAACTTACCACCCGATATTGTTGCAGTGTTTGTGCTTCACGGTGAAGCCAAGCTTCCAACGTTACTTTCTTCTGCTGCAAAGTGGGCTCACGGGCCATGCGCTCTTGGGGGTTTAGCTGTGACAGCTGAGAAATCTGGGCTGGGAGGGGGAGAGATAGCGTATTAGGTCATTTCGTAAGTCTCATGTGCAGTGCCAGCTTCAGATGTTTTAGGGCCCTTGAGCAAGGCATCCTCAATGGGACTCCTTCCTCAGAGAGTTTTCTTCTCAGCAGCTGCTCTTGCTCCTAATCGTCATTCGTATCATTGCTTCCTCTTGCTGGCTTAAAAAGCCAGGGAGCAAGCAGGCAGTAGGACCCACTGCTTGTTCTCCGCACTACCGCCATTGTCTGGGCTCCAGCAAGAGGCAACTGAGCTAGCAGGTTGCAAAAATGAAGAAAAGGAACTACTCCAATGAGGTCCTGTCAGCATTGTCCTCTCTACACTGACTGGTAGCACCTCTCCATATCTCAGAAAGAAGTCTTTCCCAGCCCTACCTGGAGATGTTGAAAATTGAACCTGGAGCTTCTGGCAAACAGAGCAGGTTCTCTACCACTGAGCTTTCCTTTGCCTTGGCCAAGGCTGGTGCTTGTACACAGTACTACTTCTGCCCCCTTCCACAGACACACCTTGTAAACGAATGCTTTCTTGGTACTGGATGATGAAGTATTCCTGTGTCTGCTGAAGCTTCTTCAACTGGCTGTCAGTATCCTGGGTCACCAGGCGTAATTCCTCAAAAGTCTGGTTGATCTGCAAGTGCTTCTGAGACAGAGCATCAGCCAGGCTGCTAGCAGGGGAGGGGCTCTGCAGACATGGGCAATATGAAAGGACAGAAAAAGGATGGAGGTGACTGCTACATGCAGCAACAGAGGCTAAGCCATCACTTTTGCCATTCCCACACCAGCATAGGCCACCTCCTCCTCAAGCTATGTTTCACTCACATCTGTGGCTTCTCGCACCAGGCGCTGCTCATGATAGAGAATGTGTCGGATGCAGCGCACCAACTCCAGAGGGCAATGCTCATACGTGTTCTGTAGAGAAAGAAAGAGGAAAAAGCCCAAGATGGAGGGTGAAGGAGTGTAGAGGAACAACTTGTGGCTTCATAGCCTATTCACTCATGAGGAATCCTGAATGCAACATTTTTCATATTCTATCTCCACAGCCCCTGGAACTCACCTGCAGCTGGGTTGCATAGTGACCCAGTTTGATCTTCAGAAGGAAGCAATCCTCGCCCACCTGGTGGTCAGCCTTCTTTTGTAGCTCTTGGATTAGTCCCTCCAACAACTGCGTGGCTTTGGTACCTTCCTGGGGGTTGTCCAAGTCAATGGAGTCCCTGCCAGGTAAGCATGTGTGTTTCAGTTCCTGAGGGCAACTCCTGCCTCTGCTCATATGCTTCTCCCAAAATGAAATGACAAATTCACCATTTCTGAACTTTCAGATGAGGGACAGGAACCCTCTAGTTCCTTTTTAAAAGCCCATATCCTTTTGCTCTATGATAATTAATCTTAAAGTAGCAGTGCTACCTGATTTCTTATGAATAAAATTCCAAATGAAAGTTCTAAATGAATTTAGAACTACTGATTCATTCATAATCTGCATTTAAAGTGCACATAAGTCCACCCATTTACCACACTGACATGAAGGACAACTCAGAGTGCATTAAGGCATAACGCTAAGATGGGAAGTAGAGTTTTCTCCTGCCAGGTATGCTGGCTCAGTCATCAACCTTGCCCTTCCATGTATACTAGGCCATCTATTTTTTAAAGGATTATTTTAAATGCTACATATTTTTATCCATTTAAACATTTATCACCTTGATTTTTCAAAAAGCACAATCGATTTAAAAAGAATTACAAAATTGTTCCTGGAATGGGAAAGAAGTAATTTTTGATCTACTCAGCGCTCATTGGTGTGCATGCAACAAACAGATCCCGCTGGAAACACACAAAGTCTTTTTTTAAACAAACTATCCCAGTTTGTTCCAACCAGATTTTTGTACTACAATTATCATCACGTTTTGCCATTGGCCATGCTGGCTGGCAATGATGAGAGCTGTAGTGCAACCCATTCAAAGGGCCCCGTGTTGAAGAAGGGTACTTTAAAACACCTACAGTGAGTGCACTTTAAACTATGTTATGTCTGTTCATATGCAGAACGGAGGAAGAAACAAAAACTGGACAACAGTGGCTGTGCTGACACGGAAGAATAAATTGGAATTGTTAGTGAATCCTGTCATATCATGAATGAGCGTTGTGCTGATGCATGCAGTTGGGTCACTGCCAGTTGGCACTTCTCATTAATCAGCACAAGTGGGTAAACAAACCAACAGCTGTTTGCTTTGCATGATGTCTGAACCAGGGATCCTTATTGAGAAGATCAATTTGCTCCCTAATAAACCAGGATTCAAAAGACAAGAACAAACCCTGTCTTGTTCCTGACTTATTTGGCAGCAACAAATCAGGATGTTTCTTGGACATTGCATGAAGCAAACAATTTCTGGTTTTTTACCTGCTCACACTAGTGGAACAAGTCAAGCAGGAGTGAATCAACTGATTGATGGTAAGCCAGGAGTCAACAGCAAACCTGGATCACTGTTCCATGTAAATGAGGCTAGTGAAAGTGGGGGTAAGATGAAGGCAGTTGTTGGAAAAAATAATCAGTTAGATGGCTCTTTCCATAGGTTCCATGGACCTAGAAATTGCCTTAGAGAAAAGGGATGTTCTGAAAGAAGGCTTACTCTCCAACAATTCCACAGTTCCAGAATGAATGGGAAAATTACAGGGTGGGAATTAGAGGGAAACTGAGGGTAATTACTTGTTCAATTGGCACTTACATCTGTCTCCAAAAGCCTAGAAGTACAACTGCTGACAGATCCAGAAGGAAAATGGCGATTGAAAGGATAATGAACAAAAACTTAAAAAATGGAATTGAATCAGGGACACCTGGGAGACACATGAAGTGGGCAGATACCTTGCCTGGAGTACCACAGCAGCTTACCAGGAATAGGAAATGAAATCCAAACTATGTATTTCTTAGCTGCATAGTTTTGACATTAAATGAAGGGTTTTGCCCTCCACGAACTGCCAACATGCCCCCAACAATGTAGGGCAGGTAGGATGGTATAACACCTCCTGCCACAACTACAATCATAGTCAGGTTTGGCACCCGCAAGCCTGCAATTGTCCATAATGATCCAATTACTTCAATAGTGCCTTTCTTGTTAACGCAAACTGCAGGTGCAGTGGCCTGATCCGGACTGTAGTTAAAGCTCTGTATCCCCCAAGCTGGCATCCTGCATCAGCCTTTTTACACTGGCAATGTGTGATTAAAAAATACACCGAAGCCAAAACTTCATGACCAAGATAACCTGCAGTTTGATCCTCACCACAACGTGCAACAGAAGATTTGTTCATCTTATAAGGGGTCAATATCTCATCATGCTCTGCTATTCTGCAAGACTGAGCAGCCAGTCTTCAAGCTCACCTACCATGGCTGGCTCTCAATCCACTGAGAGAGGTAATGGCGGACCTCAATAGGGAAGTGTTGCCCATACAGGGCCTGCATCTGCCGCAATGCATCCCCCTGCAGCTGCTGAGCTTGGATCCACACTGCCATGACTTAGGACCTGGTGGAAGAGAGATTTGTCAAAAGGAGCCTTTATATTCTTCTTCTGTGCCTTACTCAAACCTCCAAAGGTCTAATGGCCTGTCTCCCACTGCAGACTAAAGACAGGCATATCAAGTGTCTACTGTATATTATAGTGTATCTCCAGAGCGCCTACAGCTAATGGGGTGGCATATAAATTGAATAAATAAATAAATAAATAAAGCGTGCCTTCCCCATACAACTTACCTTGTACAGCTTGATCAAACACTTAAAAGACACCTGACCTCCCCTGGAAATAGATAATTTATTTCACATATTTACATTTTGCCTTTTTTTTTCCAAAGGAAGGATTGGGTTTTATTTAAATTGGATGGTTGTACTGATGTTTCAACCTTGGAATGTACACATTCGGTGCCATGAGGAATACACATTATTGCCTCCTCTTCCCCTCACCAAGTGGGAATTATAGCTTACATTCCTCCAACAGGCTTATTGAAAAGATCAAGGGAACAAAAGCAGGACTGATCTCTACAGTATGAAGTTCTGGGAACCAAGGCTTCCCAGAAAATTAGGCTACCTAATTTTGTGTGAAAAGCACCTTCAAACCAAATGTTTGCAGGGGTACAACCTTGGCAGAAAATTAGTTGCTAGATCCTTGATTGTGACCTATAGGGCTGTAGAGGAACTAAGCACATTTTTGGAGGAAAAAAAAAGGTAACTGGTTCAGGGGGTGGAGCCTAGTAGCACACAGAAGGGAACACTGCTGGGCAGCTCAAGAAATATGAGTTTGCCTGAGCCTGGGGAAGAAGACTGATATTAATGATTACATTCATATGCTGCCTTTTTTCCTCTTGCAAGGAAATGAAAGGGGCTAACATGATCCTCTTCTCCAATTTATTTCCATAACAACCCTGTGAGTGGGTTAGGATGAGAGTCAGTGCCTGGCCAAAAGTCACCCAAAGAGCTTCATATCTGAGGGGGGACCAGAACACAGATCTTCCAAGTCCCCCCTCCACAACACTCCAACCACTGTATCACACTGGCTCTTCATTTTACATACAGGAAAAAAATGCATCTAAATGGAAAATAGATCCTTCACTTCTACTTCTTCAATCTCTTTTCCTCCTGCAAAAATCATTAAGGAAAATATGGAAAAGCCACACAATGTCTTTAGATTGCTAGTGCTAGGAGCAATCTGGAACTGCTCCAAAGCCTTGAGAAGAAAGCTAAAGCTGAAACATTAGCTCAGACCATGAGATCTCACTACCCTGCCTCTGCTTACTGATTTTCATCCCATTCCATTATGTTATTCAGATAAAACAGCCTTCAGCCTAAAGACTCATTGCAAACCAGTTATTCTGTGATTTAAAGCATTTTGCATGTGGGTTAGATACATTTTCCTTGATTCCATATGCTCTCTAATGAAAAAGAAAAGTTATCTTGCATGACTTAGCTTATACAGTCAGAAATGATAATTACATGCATTTATCAACAAGCACTCCTGAGAATTATGTCATCTAAGGTAGATAGGCAGAAGTGAAGTGGGATACACCCATTGGCTGCAAAATTGGAGAAACTAGTTGAGAGAAACTAGAGGTTATGAATTAACTTCCTCAAAATCAAGCAACTTGTTTACATTTCTAAAAGCCGCCTGCCTTGAAGCTGCTTCTTCTGAGCTGCTTAATCTGAGATCCGTGGTTGATGCTTGTTGCTCTTCAGTGGGAGAAGGTGAAGGGCATGACATGCTTACAATTCCACATATTTCAGGGCTGAATTCCAAGGCTAAGGCAAGCAAAGCTAGAAGTTTGCATTTACCTTGCTTTGTTCTTTCAAGCATCTCTGTTAAGGGCAACAGTCAGATAAAGGCCCAGTAAATAATAGTGAGATTTCTACTTTTAATGGAAAAGAACCGTTAAACACTTAATGCATGTTTCTCTTTCTCATACATCTCTTCCTACAAAGCTCCTTCCCACTTGTCCACTGAACATCTAAAAAGCAAGACCTGGTGACAAGCGCTCCAAGGGTAGCCTTCCTCAACCAGCTGCCTTCCATATGTACTGGACAACTCCCATAAGAAACCTCAGTCCAATACATCTGGGAGCGCTGATTTGGGGAAGGCTGTCTGGAGAATGCAAGCTGAACTTTTGGGGGCCATAGTGTATACAAGGCAAATAAGAACCAAGCTATGCTTTATTTCTGGGGATTCATGGGGGGTGGTTCTATGACTTTCACTTTATAGGGGGGAAAATATAGGCATGAAACAGATGTCTGCATTTTCCCCGGTGGAGCAAACAACAGCCAAGGAAAGGCTGTCTGGGGAATTCTGGGAACTGTAAGACATTTTCTGTTGAAATATGCATAGGATAGTGCCCTTAGATAGGGAAAATTGGACAGGAGGAAAAGAGTAAAACACACGCAAGACCTTAGGCAATTTCCTCAAACCAATTGCCACAGCTACACCCAGAGCTGAATTTAGCAATAATAAACATACATTGGGAGGCCAAATCACAGATATCTTGGTATATTTATGCAAGTACATATACCCTGCTTTTTAAAGGAAAAAGGCCATCACAAAGTGGCTTATGATTTTAAATTGGTATATATACAATTTATACAGCCATAGTACATTCCTTGCATTGGCAAGTTGGACTTAGATGACCTTTGAGCTCTATACCAGTGCAATCTAGCCCCAAGGTAGGGATGCTACAGAGTTTTATAAAATTATGAACAGTGTTAAAAATTGCCCATGCAAACCTTTCTCAAAATACTAACATCACCCATTGTATCGCCCATGGAGATTGAGTGATAAAACTGACAAAGGTAGGTATTTCTTCACGCAAGTCTTGATTAACTTAAAGGAATTCACTGCCACAAAGCATTCTTATGGTCATATACCATAAAGATTTTTTTAAGGATTTCACAAAGTCATGACAAGAAGCACAATGACTATTAGTTGCAACAGCTAAATGGATCCCCCACATACAAGGGCAGTATACATCAATATCAGATGCAGGTGGGGAAAATAGAAGTTTATGAGTTTTGCAGAAGCACATGTCTGGCTGCTATTGAAGCAAACAGATAGACCTTATATCTGACCCAGCAGGGTATCTTCTAGGTGGATTTTAGGAGATTTTGACATCCAGGCCACAAGAACATGACAACAGGCTGAGTTCTACCACTGGATTTCTGGTGCTATTTTTGGCCAGTGAAGCTTCCCAACACCATCAAGGGGGTGTCAACTTCTATTTTGGCCCTGGGTGACACTCAAGCTTGACAGTTTATTTTGGGCCAGTGGGTATTTAAATTGGTGTGAATTGTAGCAAGCACAACAAATGAAAGCACAGAGAGGCCAGATGAGGGCGAGAGGTCTATTAAAAGCAAGGTCTTGCCCCGTCATGTTCAGATCTGAAGTTTGACAGGCCAGATTCAGTAGCTGAAATCCTAAGAGATGATGCAGCAATGATCAAAAAAGAAGGAATTGCAGAGTGTGTGCTTGTATGCAGATGGGGAAACTGAATAACTGCTGGCCACAAAAACACATGGCATGTTGTTGCTAGTTCAAAAATAAATATATGCAGGTGTCTTCCATGCCAAAGGGCAGCCTAGGAAAGATCCAGCAAGATTAGCCAAGTGAAGAGCATGGCATGTGACTAGTGCAACCTATCTGTTTCTTCTGCATTAATAAGACAGAAATGAGAAAAGAGCCAAATACTTCTGCATAATGCAAGGGTGAGGAACTTGTGATCCTCCAAATTTTTAGCCTACAATTCTCATCAGTCACAGCCAGCATGGCCAGCAATGAGAGATCATGAGAGCCATAGGTCAAAACAGCAGGCGGAACAAAAGTTGCTCGCCCCCAGAGTGGGAGCCCTTTCTTCAGGCATACTATGCATCCTCCTCAGCTGCACTGCTGTAAACTCATTTTGCTGGGCACAGGATGAAATCGGCACTTTAGTTTTTATGCATATGGCATAGAACAGCTTTGTAAGTAAATGTGCAGAACTTATGAGCTCCTACATGAATTTGCCTGGCCATTAAGATGAATTTGCCTGGCCATTACTTTGTGTCCACCTGCATCTAATATAAGAGGAATCATTACAAAAGGTACAGCCTTTTCACTTGAGTTAACCATGCTGCAGAATTCTTTTCCTGAAAAGGCTGGCTTAATAAAATAATTTTAGACATCAGGTGAAAACCTTTTTATTTGTACAGGCCTTATAGTTCTGGGTTTATTTTATTAAATGCCTTTTGTAATTTAGCAATTTACTGCTAATGTATTTTATTATATGTGCGGTGTTTTTGTTATTTCTACACTACTCTGAAAGCCATTGCTGATGATCGGCTAATACATGTAATGAATGAAACATTTTAAAAGCCTCCCCACTGGGTTACCTCAAGATAATTTTTACATTTCACAGACAGATGAGAATAGGAAACTGGGTGACTCTTTACAAGTCTGACATGCTGTCATTTATTCTGGACTATCCTAAACATGAAGGCATACTTCCATGTGTTTAAGGTGAGTTTTACTATGGGATGAGTATAGAATATACTATCCTGTGAAGAACTGAGAATCTTAGGCTTAAAAATTCCTTATACTGTATGCATCGCTGTGGAAGAAAAAAAAATAGAGCCCATGTCTAGTAATGGCCCAGAAACGAGGAGGCATATATGGCTGTTTTGGCAGGCTGGGGATTTTATTGTATGCCATTTCATGAAATGGAAGATGTCCCAAAATCCAAAAGATGGACTGGAGCTGCAATGAACATGGGATAACGCTCATCTCTGACAGCCATCATTCCAACAGATTCCACCAGGTAAACTAAGTCCAGAAGAGGTTTAGATAGCATGTCTTGTTCCTTCTGCACCTTAAGACAGCCTTCCCCAAGTTGGTGTCCTCCAGCTGTGTTGTAGTATAACTCCTAGCATGGCAGGGCTAGTAATGTGAAACTGCATAGGATTAAAAAAAAACTTTTAGAAATGAAGGTGGGGAAAATCCTGTACAGAACAGTCCTATTTCTGACTTACACCTGCTGGACAGGATAGGATCTCAACCAAAATCCCCTTGTGCCAAAGAAACAAACAAACTTATGCCAGCACAGCAAAATGATTCTGCTAGCAGTAGGTTGCTCGTATCAGGAAAAAGGGCAAAAAGATGTGGGATGGGTTTTTAGACGCCTCTAGATCCTTCAGGGATCATTCCTGCTGCTTAAGCAGCATCACACCTACAAAATATACAGCAAATCTAACACTCCCATTGGAGTCAATGTTGTGCCAACCAATTACTCATGAACATCAAGGTAGGTGCACAATAAGCATTTGGGGGGCCCTGCTGCCAACAAACCCTAAAATGCAGGTAAGCCACCGTTACTGGAAAAAGCTATGGAAAGCAAAGCCATTCTTGTTAGCAAGCATCAGGCATATCTCTCCACTAAATGAAATGTGGGATAGTCCTTCTTGCCAGATCAGAGTCAGGGCACATAACAGCAAAACAACAGTGACTAGAAGCAGAGTTCCAATGTATCTACTTTGGGTATTCCCTTAATGTCTGGCATGTCTCCCAAATCATCAAGCACAGACATTACAACGGGTTTATCAGGGAAGCGCACACTCAGTGAGAGGGAGGGAGGCTGGGCTAAGGAACAGTGAATGGAAAAGGAATTAGGTGATGAGGTCCTCTCACAGTTTCCATTCAATGACCACCAAGACCCAGCCAGGTACTCTTTGTTGTACCTGCTAGCCATTATGCAACACTGTTCTGTTTTCTTGGGTCTCCACAAGCAGGCAACTCTCCACCAATCCCAGATTCAATTATGCTCCCCTGAAAGTCCCACGCTGACCATTACAAAGGCCCACCATATCAGTAGTATTGTTCCTATGTTATGTTTCCACCTGTAAAGAGGAACACTGCTTCTTGTTAACAGGAAGCCAGGAGAACAGCAATTGCAAAAGGAGAAGGAGATATTATAGTCAGTGGGCAGAATGATCACAGGATAGAAAATACTACGAAAAGAGCAAGTGGAAGGAGGACAACCATTTCCAAGAAGGAAAATGGAAGAAGACACAGGTTGGTAGACAAAGGGACTTTGTTTAATCTAGAAGAGACTCCAAAGTATGGGAAGGAAATGGTGGGAAAAGCTCACACAACTGCTATAGGGCCAAGACTGAACTTGCCAGTTTACTGAGTTTGGAATACAATGCTCTCTAAACATAAAGCTCCATTTTGGAAGAGAAGGATAAATTTGGGTTATTAAAGTGCTTTTCAGCTATTGATTTTGGATTTGTTACTTTCTTTGTTATATGAAGGGAAAACATCCAAAGAAGAATGGTGCCCCAGTAAATCTAGGGGGGTCCTCTCTTAAAGGAGGATTCCAGACAAGGAAAGAACCTTCTGAGTTCTTGCTAACCAAACTAACACACATTGTTACCCTGCTTTTTACATGTCCACGACTGCTATACCTAAAAAAAAAAAACTTTCTTTACTCCTTTCTTCACTGCAGGGGGATGCTTTCTCCTTGCGTCTGTACCTGCACAAGCAGGATGCCACATGGATTAGAGCAGGAGGGTAAATAAGCTGTATTGGCAAAATAACTAGTGACTACTGGCAAGTAGCTGACATCAGTGTCGACAGAGGGGAAGTAAGAGCTGAACAAAAACAGTTCTGAGGCCAAAGTCAGTAGGCTACCTGCAGAGAATCACTTGTCCATGTATCAGTCTCATTAACTAACTACTGCACTGGACTGTTTCAGATGTGCATGTGTAAAACTTTTTTTGATCTTTCCACCAGGAAACTGTAACAGTGGATTCAGTGTGGGACCGCTTCAATCCTAGCCTATGCTGTTCTATTAAACTGTGGGTTCAAATAGGGCTCCTTGGCAGTTGAGCTATGTTCCATAGCAGGATTGCTGGGTACGATTCAAGGGATCTGAGGAAGGGGACCATTAGCAGATAAACTGAAAAGGGACTGTGAATTCTTCTTGGAAGCCCTTGTGGCCAGTGTGTGGAATGGAAAAGACTGGGTTGTAAGATGCCTTCGTGCTTTTCCAGCTCATGCCACTTACTGATTGCTGCCGTCCACGGGAGCGTATGGGGGATGCTGGTGAGCATTGTTGTGATTGGTGAGTGGTAAAAGAGTTGCCATAGATGCTGTGTGACTGGATTTTGGTACTGTTCTGTTCTTTCTATTTTTCTAATAGCTTTGTGCTAGATGAGAAATGATCCCAATTTGACTTGCTGGAATAAACCCTGGTATGGCAGGAACATATGAGCAATCAAAAAGGAGGCAATGTGGACAAACCATTATCTTCCCACTGGCTTTTTTCTCCCACAGGCTGCCTCCTTTCATATTCACAACATTGTTAGTACTTCCACATAGATATTACTACAGCGGAAACCCATGTCCACAATACTGTAAACACTAGTGTGAGCCTGAACTGGAAAAGGCCTACAAGGAGATGCAACATCAGACTATTCACTTGCGCAGCTTCCCTGCAGTAAGAGCAGCCACTGAAAGCAAAATGGACAAATCTTGAGTCATAACCCACAGAGTTACTCCAAACTGCAAAATAACAGGAAAACAGAGTGTTATTAATATTGGAACATTTAAAAAAAACACCCTAGGCTGTACAATACAGCTATGGGACTAGGTACGGGAAAGGATGTGTCACAATTCAAAGTAAAAACATCAGTGATTAAGAGCCTCAACAAGACCAGCACATGCTTTAAAAAGCACCCTGAAGCATAGGTAGTTGTGCTCAGGGAGCAATGTCGCAGCCCCATAAGTATGGAGCCAAAATGAAAATGCTGGGATAACTATGTCATTGGCCTCATCTTTGCAAGAACCTAGCTTGATATCCTCAGGGTCACTGTTTGGCTAACAAACATCACAAAAAGAGGAGAATGAGAACACAATCCTAGCCCAAATCACAGCATGGCTACATAACCATACCTAATCATCCTAGTGATGTCTGTGGTACAAATGAAAACAAATGAGGACTAATCCTCAGAGTTTGAATGTGAGAGAAGAGGTAGACTAGTTGCATGTGTGTGTGTGAAATTATACTTGTGCATGATGATCAGTATGAAGGAAATATCTGGCTCTTCCAGCATCAGCAAGAAAAGATTTGGCTGCTTTAGAAGCAAAAACTGTAACAATAGTTTGAAAGAGGAGGCAAGTCTTCAGAGTTCCCTTCCATGCCTACTTTTGTCCTTCTCCCATAAATCTACTTCTCTGTGCCCCACTAGCTTGCTCTGACATTTGCCTGAATCTAGCGTTTAATCAACTGTAAGATATTCACTGCATCTAATCCAACCTGCACACACATATTTCAAGTAACTTTTTAAAAGCCCCAAACAACACAGTACTACAGTCATGTACTTCTATAGAAGGGAACATCCCACCTACACAGAGATGAGCTGACATAAATAGCAAGGTTTAACAACCTTAGGTCACACATAGAAAAGCAACATGGTGACGTGGAGTGAGAGCAAAGCAGTGCAAACACTTTGAACTGAGCACCTCATAAAGGTACTGAACTCCACCCCAGGAAAATTCCATCTCTGCTCAGAGTCCCTTTACTGGACACAGATGGGAGCCTGCAGCCTCGTAAACTGCCAGGCCATCAGCCCACCGGATGCATAAGGTGGCTCACTGTAGGGCCGATACATCTCCAGGTTTTGCTACTGTCTGAGTCTACCAAAAGAGAGTATTTTTCAAGCATCAGAAAGGATGATGAGCTACAACAGCAGCTCACAAGTTTGAAGGCCTGATCCTGTCAGTTGCCAGCAAGTAATCTCACTCCCACAGTAGCAGCTGGGCCCCCCAGTTCTTGTCACTAGTACTGCTGCTCCAGCTGCCCTGACAGGAAAGAGCAATTTCCTTCGAGAACATCAGCTGCCTCTAACAAACCAGTTTCCTCCCCTTCAGCATTCAACAGCAACCATCACCCACATGGTTTTACTTGGCTGGGAGACAAATACACAGTGCGAGGACCCGCTGGAATTATTTGCACAGTGAGAGAGGCTTAGGTACAACTACAGAGCCACTCCAAGCTGCTGATACAGACATGAAATGTTGGGATAAAGTCTATGCAGGGAAGAGAAAGCCGGAGGTCCACAACAAAACACAATTAAGCGCCAGGAAAATGTCAGTTCTACATTTCACACACCTGTCGCCATGCACAGATATCTGTCATAGCACAGTCAGCAGAGCATATTTTGTCCTTTGATTCCAGACAATGGCTTCACTCCAGAGAAATGCTAGTGGAAGGGAGTTGGACAGAGATAACTTTCCCACCCCGCTTCTTCCTGGCAGCTCTCAAAGCTCCCGAAAAGCCTCCTGGAGGGTCCGCCTGGGTGGCACAGGATTGCTAAAATGAAGATGGCACCTTCTGTGCACAGAGTTCTCTCATGGAACTTTTTATTTTTTGGCAAAACTCTTCCCCCTTCCTCCTCAGCTCTCTATATCTCCACTCACTCCATCAAGAAGGTTTTCAGCGACCTCAGAGAAATGCCAGGGGGATGGTTGAAACTCATCTTTTCCCAAATTCTTAAGCCCCTAGAAGACTCAGAAATATCTAGTATTACTCTAATGATTGACAGAAGATAACTAGTCACTTGCTGCACCCTGGAAGTCATCATGGGTCAACCTACCTCTCTAAGAATGAATTGCCAAGCTCTTACTGCTTAGGATGGGGAGAACAAACAGTAAAGGATCCCCTGTATCTGAAGATACTTTTTCAAAAGCATATCCTGAAAAAGTTTTCAAGTCCAGTTCCAACAAAGCCAGAGTACACTGCCACATTCCTGAAAGCTGTATGCTTCATCTTTATTAGTCACCTCACCTGTAAACAAATGCTTTATCCACTGGATTTGTTGTGAGTAGGTTTCCTGCCTTCACACATTCAAAGCCACAAACACTTCTCTGCAAAAAGTTCTTTATTCACCAAAGTGTTTTCCAGAAGCACAATCACCCAGAATGAATCTCTGCACATGCCCAGAGTGGTTCACTGAACCCAATCTAGTATGTATGTCTAGGAACTCTCCTTTTGTGTTTGGGTGCCATCCTTTCAGGAGGGGCCTTTTGGAAACGAGTGTGTCTCCTCCCTGCACGTCAACCTTCTAATTGTGCAGCCCTCCTCTCCCAACACCTCATCATGGGGTCAGTAGCAGTCCCGCTTCATCTGTCTCAGAGAAACTCTCCTGTTCCAAGCTGCCGTCCAACAGCTGAACATCTTGGTTATTCATAGAGGCTGCTAGAGCACCTGCTGCTGGAGCACCTGGGCCCATGTTCTGAGCCCCCGCTCCTCTTGAGTCCAAATCAGCATGCCCTGCAAATGCATGCCAAGAGCAACTGCCCCTCTCAATCCCACCATCATTTGGGTCAAGCTACTTTAGCTAAGATACAGGCTACTTCAAGACAAACCTCTCACTGCCTAATCTAATCATTCCTCTTCTTTTGTTAAAGTATAAGCAGAATTGTAGTTGGCTTTTTACACTATTGGGAATACAGTGTTCTAGTTATGTGCCTACCTTGCTATGCTATGCACTGAACATGATATCGCTGTGGTGAGTGGGGACCATTTGAAGCTTACCATATATTCATAACTGACCATCTAGATCCATTTCTGACACAGTTTTGGGAGAGATGACCTTTGTCAGGAGAGCAACAAAGAAGTGTGTTGCTGTTAGTTTTCTTGGACCTCTCAGCACCTTTCGACACCATCGACCATAGTATCCTTCTGGATAGGCTGGCTGTGCTGCAGGCATTGCTTGCAGTTGCTTCGCTGCTACTTGGAAGGCCAATTCCAGATGATGTCATTAGGAGATTGTGGCTCTGCCTTGTGGCAGTCAGGCCATGGTGCCTGTAGGGCCCCTACAGGGTTCCATTTTATCCGTATGCTGTTTAACAACTACATGAAACTGCTGGGAGAGCTCATCCGGAGGTTTGGACTGAGGTGTCCTAGTGTGAATTTGATTTAAAACATGATTTAAACCACGATTTATATCACTTGTCAGTAAACACCAGATTTAAATTACGGTTTTGCACACACACCTGCCTTACCTGAGAGTAGTGGAACTACATTAAAATAGTCCCAAACTGAGTCTCTTTTACAGCCTGCTGCCATTATAGGTTTCCTCCTCCAGGGAAAGAATAATATGATAATCCTCAAGTTATGCACAAAAAGATGCAAAGACTTGTGGAGTATTCTGCTCAAAGGGTTTCGCTTTCATTTTTACCACTTGGCCGTCCCTTGTCATACTTCACTTCTTGCGTAGTTCTGTTCCATGCTCAACATTTTATTCATTGAATCATTTGAAACTTAGCACTTAAGAGGTAAGGGGTTGATTCCGCATCCATAGATTTGCAAAGGAACAATGGGATTAATGTCTTTTTCTCAACTCTGTATGTATATTTTATAACCTTTTTGCTGTGAAGAACAGGCATGTGATCTCTGCAGACACAAATTCAGCTTTGAAAACTAAAACCAAAGAGTTAATATCTTTTAGATAAAACAATTGTCCAATAATCTTACAGAAACCTCTGGAAGAGCATGACATTGTGAATGGATTAATGGAATTCAATTACCAAAAATGTAAATATTGCATTAATATATAGCTTCATGCTACATAATTTAAAAGCTAATTCTTATTTCATGATGAATAACTTTTGGGCTATAATCTATCTTAGAAAACTACCCTTAGATTTTTCCTCAAAGAAGCATTTTATTTAAAAAAAAAACCCACCCAATTTAAATTTAAAAAATCCAGTTTAAATTTTAAAAATTCAATTTTATTTACCTATATATTTTAAATAACTGATTTTTCTCCATGCTGGCTGTCACCAGTATGCTGATGCCACCCAGCTCTACCTCTCCTCATCCAATCCAGGTGAGGTGGTATCTGTGCTAAACTGATGTCCGGACAGTGTGATGGACTGGATGAAGGCCAGTAAACTAAAGCTTAATCCAGGAAAGACAGAAATGTTCAGGTAGGTGATATTTGCCCTGCCTTGGATGGAGCTGAACTCCCCCTAAGGGCCAGGGTACACAGCTTGTAGAGTACTCCTTGACCCAGAACTATCCCTGGAATTCCAGGTGGCATCGGTGGCAAGGAGTGATTTCCTCCAGCTCAGCCTGGTCCATCAAGTGTGACCTTACCTAGATAGACAAGCCCTAGCAACAGAAACTCACTCCCTAGTAACCTCCCCTTTGGGCTATTGTGACACACTTTATGTGGGCCTGCCCTTGAAATCTGTCCAGACACTACAATTGGTTCACTGAGGTGCCAGATTGTGGATTGGGACTGGTAGACAGGGACACATCACACTGGTTTTATACCAGTTACACTGACTACCAATTGAAGTCTGAGCCCAATTTAAGGTGCTGATGATGACATATGAAGCCCTATACAGTTTAGGGCCTGGATGTCTAAGGAATGTCTCCTTCTGTATGAGCCTGCCTGGACCTTAAGATCATCTGCAGAGGTCCTTCTCCAAGAGCCCTTCTTGAAAGATAAGAGGACTGTTACAAGGAAAAGGGCCTTTCTGTTGCAGCACCCAGAATATCAAACTCGCTCCCCAGAGAGGTGTGCCTGGCACCGACACTTTATTCATTGTGGCACCAGGCCAAAACCTTTTTACTTGCCGTGTTTTAATTGTTAGACATTTTTAACTATTGTATTTAATATCAAGTACTGGCACTGTGGCATTTTTAATTGCTTTGTTTTTAACATCTGTAAACCACATTTAACCATTTGTTCAATAATTGATGGTATAGAAATAAATAATTAAATAACTAGGATCTCCAATATGGTGGCCACAGACACCAATGTGCACACAGATCCTAGGCTCCCTGACCCTCTGAATTTTTATTTTTAATTCTTCGTATTTAAAATTAAATTGGAAGGCTGACTTACTGCAAAGCAAAGCGCTGCCCTCTAGTATTAGCTTTGTTTATATCCAAAAGAATTATTTTGTGTTTTCAAACCCAGGCCTCATCTCTGCCTTTTACTTAGGTTCACGGGCAAGTTAATTTTTCTTATGATCTTAACAGTTACTTCTGGGAAATGAGTGCTCTGGGACTAGTCATACTTACCATGGGAGCCAAAAATTAGCCCACAAATTTCCACCAAAAGCTGTGGTTATCTCAGATCTGGATCACTGAGGAGTCCAGAAGAATTAGTAAGGTTATGATCTCATGTCCTTCTCCTGGCATAGGTTATCCATCACAACCCATCATAAGGAAGTTTCTGAGGCAAAGCTAAGTCTGAAGCAATACTGAAATGGCCCAGATCATTGTCTTAGATCTAAGCATGTTCAGAGTTCTCAGCTGCTTCTTGCTCAAGCACCCTGCCTAAGAAGGGAGTATTTGCAATCAGCCAATTATTATTATAGTTTTCTGGGTCCAATGAGGTTTAGTACAGAAGCATGATAGATTGAGCAATTTGATGATAGGCCACACCCCTGCAAGTACTTTGTCCACATCCTCAGGCTGCAGTAATTTAATTTTACCCTATAAAATTGCACTAGATGGTGCTCTGGGCACATTCTGGAACTGAATTGTAGAATTTATAGCAACTTTGCAGAGGATAAGAACAATTTTATCCTCAAAGTGTCTTACAAACATATCACATGGCAAGACTCTTGTATACACCCCTCTGAACCAAGAGAGAAGCTGCAATGGTGGCAAACGTATTGTTTCTTCACCATCATCACCATGACAGAGTAGGACTCATGATACATTATTTGTGTTCAGTTATGTTCACATCAAGTTTTATGCCACTTGTCTTCTAGCTGCCTTCCTTCCTGTTTCTTCACCCCAAACTGACCAGATGATTGAGCAGACTTGGCACTGTGGGAAAGGGACCTTAAGAACTAATGACTGGGTTCACACAATATGACAATTCCTAAAGGGTGGCTTGTTCGAAGGCAACAACCATGCTGACATTCCATGGCTTGTTGTACGAGATGTTTCTATGATGGTTGCCACGTCCAACCAACACAACAGACTGAGGTGGCCAACCCACACAATGGGCCTAGGGCAGCAATAAGCAAGTGCCTAGCACCAGCAGTAACAGCCATCCCAGCAATGCTCAAACAGCACTATGAGCAAGCATCACTGGTTTGGTTTCCCCCATGATGACTGCAAACCCCATTCCTCTTGCCTCGGTTTCCATCCCTGCATTTTTTCAAAAATTGCCTTTTGTAGTCTCCAAGATGACCACCAGTGACAGCCCATTCCAAGGGGTCAACCAGCACATTAGAAGGACTGTCACCTTCTCTGCTTTTTTTAATAGCAAGAAATCTGCACGTTTTCATGGCTCAACTTTTCCTTAAACTGTCAACCCTGCACAAGTGCAGAGGTGTGTACTTGCAGGGGTCCAAAATGGGAAACCTCACCTGAGTAGTGTGCTGGGTCATCTCTTCTGTCAGAGTGCAAGAGGCACCAATCAAGACCTAGAAAGACTGAAAACAGGTCTATTTTTTTACTTTGTACTCTCTTGACAGTTGTCAAAAGGCAAGCTGTTGAGAGAAAGCAAAGCTGCAAGTGAACTTTGCTTGTGAAAAGGATTATCTGCAACACTCTCTTTGGGGCAAGAGCCACCATTTTCTTTGGGTGGGTGAACTTGACTCTTCTCAGTGTCTTCACCCATTTCTAGCTTGTCCTGAGATTGTAGGTGCTTGGGAAGGTAGATGCAGAGCGTGGGTCAGGCTCTCATACACTGCAGACTACTAGGGGGAGTTATTGAAAGATTCTGAGGTGGAGGAAGAGGGGCAAGGGCAGGGCAAAGCACTGGAAGCTCTCTCGACTGTTCCTAGTGAGACTGAGCATGAGAATCGGCCTGTTTTGGAAAGGCAGAAAGGGGAACAGGTGCAAGGTCCAGTTCTTGACCAAGTGGGGAGGCGTCGGGAGAAATGGATCTGCTGTTCATGTCATCTTGTCCTCAGAGAAACCACCTTGAGGGTAAAGGCAGGAGTTTTACTGAAAGAGAAGAAACATGGGGAAATTTCCCCTTTGGATACCACTCTTTACATGAGTAGAAGCTTCTCCATTCAGCTTTGGTAGAAGGCTATTTCGAGCTCAAACTGTTCTGTTTGGAGCCAGAGAGGAGGAGGAAAGGGACCAGCTCGCAACAGCGGAAACGCATAAGCCACCACTTTTATGGAAGCACAGAGTTAGGGCAGCTTGCTTTGATATATGCATATATCCCTGTCAATGCCCCCCATTAGCAGTGCTAAAATCGCAATTTCAAAAGAAAACATGAGGTTTGACAGCTGTCGATGTTCTGTGCATGCCTTGTACCTTCCTGACCACCAGGGTTGACGAGTGAAAGAGAGTTAAAGGCAAGAGCAAGCAAAAGAGGGCTTACTATCTCAGTGAAAAGAAGGTCGCTTACGCTGCCATATCCCCCGAGACACCAACTGGAGGACCAAGAGGGAATAATGGGGGTGAGCCTGATCATCTGTCAAGCATGCTGTGGATTGTTTTATGAAAAACAACCCACTGCTGGTTTTCCCAGGGTGGGTTAGAATGATGTGCAAATGTGCCCACTGTGTCAAGTTATCTCCACAACCTGCAGAATGGCTAGGGTTTTAGCAGGCATGTCAACCATGTCAAACACAAACTCCCCAAGGATATCTACCTGCATGGATGAAACATTTTTACTGGATTGTCACAGTTCATATGATGTAGTTCCTTTCTGTCTGTGTTGTTTCACTGGGTATCTCAAATTCTAAAGTTGCTTCAGATTAGACTTCCATTGTACAATCATATCACTTCATTTATGGAATTTTATGGGGGAGCAGTCCAGAAGATAATGTCATCCATTTGTTGTCCTCCCTTATTTTCTAACCACTTCTTCCATAATTTTAAATGAAAAAATAGAAAAATATCCCTTGCATACCCCAAGTCTTTAGTTTTCTTTATAAGAACATACTGCTATATCACAAAGCCGCAGTCCCTGTATGTTTCTATGTATGATAATACATACATTTCTATGTATTATCATACATCCAAAATTTGTTTTTGGCAGAAATGTATTCTTTTTCACAACAGATGTACAGACCATCAAAATCTCACCCCAGAAGTTCTGACCCAGTTGTTTCATCCAAGCTGCATTATCACTCGAAAAGTAAGATGTACTTCATAGCAGGTCTCTCTGATAGAGTGTGATGCCCTCTTTATTTACATACATACTATATATACAATATATACTAGGAATTGGCTACTGATACTTAGGTGATGACTTAGAAAGTCATCTTACTTTTCCTAACCAACTATATGGTTGGGAAAGGGAAAAAATGTGTCCCACCCCCTATTTAGGGGAGTCAAAACTCTGGGTTCCTATTTAAAAAGTGGTGAGTGGAGACCTGTTTTCCCCTGTGGAGGAGGGCAGGATGCAATTCAATACAGCAAAGCTCAGGGAACCAAGGTTCAATTTGGTCACCAGGAAGTACTTCCTGACAGTTTGGAAGTACGGAATGGGCTTCCATGGGAGGTAGTTGAAGCCCCATCAGTGAAGGTGTTCAAGGATAGGCTGGACATGCACATGATAGGCATGTCATGAGTGGAGCCAGCTTTTCTGACTCGTCGTTCCTATGTTTCTAAGGTGGTTTTGCCCATGAAATGGATGGTTTCTGATTAGGAAACTCTAATATATAACTCTAATGTGCCAGTCAAAGATATCCCAGTTAGCAAACCATGTTTTATTGTCCTACCTAGAATATGTCTGGCAGACAAACAAACCATGACCTGCTTTCTCAGTTCCTAGGGTGTTTCTGCCCTCTGTTGCCTCCTCCCTCCCTATATTCCAATTATCTTCATGGCACTGTGGTACTGGCACCACAGTAGTAGCATGTAAAGAGGCTGGATTTTTTTTAACGACTCTTGCCTGCTGCCTCTGTAACCTACCAAAACAACCCATAAATAACTCAGCAATAAACCATTGTTTTCTTCTTTTCATGGTTAATCAAATGGTAATTTGTCATCACACAAAGTCCTTGAGTATTGACAGAATCAGACTGCTAAAAAAAAAAAACCCATGTTCATCTAGTCTGGTCCCAGCTTCAGCCCTCAAAAATCACTCTGTGTAGTCCTGACTGGCATGCACTACAAGGTGGGAGGAGGAGTGATAGGTGCTCGGAAAACAATACAAGCAGATTATTCAAGTAAATAAATCAAGCCATATATGAATGGGGATGGTTTAGATATAAAAAGCGCATAGAGAAGCATGGAGCTTGTTTCACAAAAAAAAATTAATGCTAAGAGGTTAAAAATGATGAGGCATTATGAAGATATAAAGCTGCATTTTATCATGGTATTGTTCTGACTGGCAGTGGCTTTTCAGAGCATCTGGTGGATGCCTTTCCCATCACAGAACCATTTTACTGAAAATTCAGAGAATGGCACTTAGGACCTATTCCATGCAAAGTAAGCACTCTATGGCTAAGCTACAACCCTTCTCTCCATCACTGTACAGCAAAGCAGTAGTCTCAATGATATTGAGTAGTGCTTAATTTTTTAGTAGTTTATTAATGTTATCAGTTCTGAAAGCAAAGAAAAGAAGAATTACGTTTCCAAATAATTTAAAGTAAAATAAATTAGAATACTAAAACCAGCATGCCTAAAGCAATGGGCCTGAGGAGTTTATTATTTAGGTCACATGTAATGACAACCCATATGATGGGTTCTTAAATTGTGGGCTGTTGTAACACACAAAACTGAAATTATAGGTTGGCTGTGGCTTCTTAAATTTTAACGACCCCTAAAGAAGATCTATGGCTTGCTGCTAGGATGTGAACTCCGTGTTGCTTAAAGCATGGATTGTTGTTAAGTGTGAACACAGAACTGTGGGCTCTTTATGGGTTGTTTCACTGAGCTACAGAGAGGCAGGCAACAGCAGTAAAAACAAAAGTCCTCAGCTGCTCTACATCTGATTCCAAAATTTTTCTTTGGAGACAAGAAAAGCAAGTGAGAATCGAAGAACCCAGAAACTGACCAAACAACCAGTAGCTTCTCAATTGTCTAGTAGTCCAATTGTGGGTCAGCTCTTGATAAGCCAACAGTTCATGAGCTAATTAAATGACAACAATGGGTTGTCATTGTGTCAAATTGAGTCCATGAGTGATACCTAATAGATGCTGAAGACAAGAATCACATTTCTCACTGTATTAAAAATGCAATTTGTCATTTCTCAGCAAAATATCACATTTTAGTGCCTCAGAAAAACTATACACTACCCCAACAGAAATATTGCATCACAGAAAGATTTATTTACTATATTTGTCTACCTCCCAATAACTGAAGTTTTCTGATAAGTTCAAAACAGTTACAAACAAAGCATACAACATAAAATGCATGATAACATTTTGAAACTCCAGTATAAGATAGCAGTAAAATCCGCAATAAAACTTAACAACAATACAAAGATTAAAAATATAGTAATGGTTTTAAACAACAGACACTGAAAGACTGAAATTCCTGGGAAAATAAAGTCTTCACTTGGCACTAGAAAGAACACAAGATGGCTGCAAAACATATGGGAGCCCCTACTCCTTCAAAAAAAATGAGTAGGAAGTATGCTCTGAAATAATTTTAGGTGGGACTTCCACTTGTGTCAAGTTATTGGAATTTATTACCCTTCTAGTCCTGTGATTAAAAATTAGTTTTGAAGTAAACATCTAAACAATTTTATAATGCCCAGAAAATTTAGTATTATCTACTCACATCAGTCCTCTTGGACCAAGCAGCATCAAAAAGAGATGTTTACAGTTCCAATTGTTACCAACCAGAGCAGCTGCTTTACTAAACCCCAAGGCTCAAGGATCAGATGGGACAAAGTATTGTTCTTTCTCTGTGATGAAAGCTGCCAACAAAACCTTAATCCGACTGGGAGATTCCAGGTTAAACCTGTCCTTAATCTCTAACATAATAACAAATCACTGCAGATCAAGTAGCATCTGTCTGCACAAATACACAATAAAATGTGTCATTTTGCAAATACTGACTGAGGGCATAGATCTCAGGAATCTCAGATCATTAATATGCACAAGGCAGAAAGCGCATTCGTGGTTCGAATGTGACTGCTCTTCTGCCTAAGTTTTCACAAATATTTTTGTCTTCTCTGTACCTAACATCGTTGTACTGCAAAACTCTAAGAGAAACTAGGGTGTGTGCACCTTGTACACGCTTTTTAAAAAATCCTGACGCAGACCGTTTGAACCAGTATGTTCACCATAATGAGCAAGTTCAAAGCTGGCAGGCTTTTGTGTAGGAGGCCTGGAAAGCAGGACAGTAAAGCTGGGAAAATCCCAGGCATGAGTTTGCTTTAAGGTCTTATGCTGGTATCTAGAAATGTTTAAGATCTATTGAGGCTGTGAGGAGCTAGCAACAAAAACTGTACTGCTAGTCCTTAAAAGAGGAACCCCATTACCGGTCAGGAAATTGAAATACCTAGACCTGTAACACAACCTTCCCCCCTTTCTCTGTTCATTCGAAGATTTATCAGGTCCTGATTAATTCAGCCTTCCAACTGGTAGGAGCTTTATGGGGATCAGGCAATCAACCTTAGCCTTCAGTGTTATTCTGGTAGTACATTTCCTTAGGACTTCCTTGAAAGGTGGATAAAAATCAATGTTTTGTTTTTAAAAAGGATATTTTAAATATTTTAAATTAGACCGGATTTATTTGAATTCAATTTTATCATATGCCATTAAAAAACTAGAATGAAACTTGAATGTAGTATAAAGATGCTGAGATCTATGCTTCAAACTGAATTCATGATGCTCAAACTTACTGAATCAAAGCCTATTTATAGGAAATAAAAACATGGTAAAAAGTTTGAACTTTTTAGTGTTCATTGTAGCATGCACAATGGCCCATGGATTTTTACAGCTATATATTTATTGCTACTAACCAAGAGCTATGGACATTTTTTCCTCTACCTCCTGGACAACACTGCTTTTTCCTAGTAATTACCAGCAGAAAAGAAGACCTGCTGGATTGGACCAAAAGCCTATCTAATCCAGCATACTGTTTTGCAACTAAATGCCTCTGGCAAAATCTTCAAGCAGCATCTAAGGGAACAGCCCTCTTCCCAACAACTGAACCTTAGAGTTATAATGCCTATGAATATGGAGGTTCTATTCAGCTAGCATGGCTAATATCCACTAACCAATTAATTACCCCCCATGAATTTGGCTCATCCAAGCCAATGGCCACCTTCACATTTTGTGAGAACAGCTTTCATAAATTAGGAGCCCTGTTTATAGAAATGTCCTGGCCGTCAGCCGACTAACACAGCTAATACTGTCTTCAGCTTCAAGTTAAGTGATCTTGGCAGGGTCTTTGCACATATGCATAAAGAGACAAATGAAAATCCATCAATTTTACAATTGCTGCCTGTGTGTCTAAATAGATGCACCTGTGCAGCCAAAAGCGGGGGTGGGGGATTAAATGAACAGAGGTTTGAACAAAACTCTCATGTTTTATTTAGGGCTACAGTGGATATGACATGTATTTTTTTATGTGACTGCCCTGTTCACACATAAAGCAGAGCAAGTATATAACATTTGTATGGCATTCAGGGGTAGGTGAAGCTAAGTTGAATCCTGTCTCTCCCTCACCTTACCTGGCTTCTCCCCATTGTTTCACACCATTTTCTTCCTAGCCCAGCTAACTTTGTCATTTTTTTCCTGGTGATTTAGGTTGCCTTGATTTAAAAACCAAACCAGTTGCCAAGCACCAATTAGATGTATTTGAATCTACTTTCCACATCCTCAATTCCTATTATTGCTTGCTGGTTCAGAGAAGATGGCTTCCCCAAATTCAAGCATATTCGTTCAGTGTGGGAGGCATGATAGTATGCAAAATTTCAGCTTTTCACCAAAGACATGAGGCTGAAGGCGCAGCTTCTAGATGAGGCACAACTTGAAACCTTAGGCCTATTTTAGTCCCCTCCTTCTTTGTGTACTCTGGGGAAACTCCAAATGTCTCATTTATTTGTGGTCCTTTCCCAGCTCTTTGTAGCAACATCTACACTAATGCTACTTCTCATGTTATCCTGACACCATGGGAGTCCTTGCTTGTACATCTCCTTCACATGAGGTACCACTCCATGTGTCAGGTCAGAGGCTCATATTGTTGCTCCTATCCACTCCGATTTTGCCCTCCTTCTAGGAGAGGAGTTGCAATATGAGCTTTCTATGTACAGACCAAAATTTCTCATGTAACCCTGATGAAAAGATCATATTAGAAGAGCTTCTGTATCAATAATGCAATATAAGAAAGGGGAGCTAAGGCCTATCGTGAGCCAGATAAAGTGGCAGAATGGATGGAATGATGCTTATGATACTGCATCAGCATTTCTCCTTATCGCCCTAGTCTCATAAATGCATAGTGAGTCGGCACTAGTGTTCCAGCCTATCGAGTCATCCTTTGCTATAAGACCCACCTGTGTCACTGTGAGAATTGTGTGAGCATTGTTGAAAAGTGAAAGCTGTGTGTGCTGCTGCCGCCCAATACACCAGAAAGCAACAGAGATGAAGAAGAAATAGATAGGGAGCAAAGAAAAAAAATGGAAACAGTAAACTGAAAGAGAGAAGTGCAGAGAGTTTTCTACTGTTAAAACAGCAATGAAGCCTTTAGTTAAGAAGATTATTTAAAGAGTGATATGATTTGTACACCCAACCAGTACTCAAAACAAAACCATAAACACGGCATTAAACAAAGAATTAAGTAGAAAGGCCATTATCATTCAGGCAAATCCCCATGAGTAGCCAAGTCAGAAATCCAGTGAATAGGAAGGAAAAGTGAAGAGAAAGGTAAAAAGAAATGGAAGGAAGGAATCATCATCCATTTCCTTTAGCAAGCATTTCACCAAATAATGGCAGGATTTACACAACAGGAATCCTATCATGAGCTGCTACCTATCATAAGCTGTCAAGTGAGCCAGGATCAGGAAACCTCAACGACCCATGGACTCTTGCAGGAATTGTTGTACCTATAATGGATTGTTGTTTCATCTGAACTCAGGCAACCAACCCCAACCCCAGCATGGGTATCATGACCAATGGGCTATGGGCAGTATAAAAATGTAAAAAATAATAATGGGTAAACAGAATCAGCTTCTGATCCTCCTTGCAAGTGTAGCAAAAAAAAAGTTAGCAAACAGCTGCCAGGCAAGCACCAGTGCCAGCAACTGAAATGCCCAAGCCAACTTTCAGAATCCCCGTTTTCACAGCAACTGAACAAACCTTAAACAGTCCACCTTGGAGGGGCTGTCCATAGCTGTTGCAACCTTTTGTTAGGGTGAAGGTGGCTTGCATTAAAAAAGCATTTATTAAAAAAAAAAAAGCTTCATTTATACCAACTGTGAATCTTCACAGTTGTACAAGTGCATGGATTTGAAGCCATGGCTGGAGCAAAGTCCACAGCCTGCTGTAGTAGGTACCAAACCTGAACATTGCCCAGTTAGGCTCTAAAATGTTTTCCCCCTCTGCGGTTTGGTTTTTTTTTTTGGGGGGGGGGGATCTTTGCATCCATAAGGGATGTCTGGGGATTTTACTCTCTTTGTAGCAAAATCCTAGTCTCCCCAACCCCCACAAGCTAGCCTACATGCTAGTGCGCATTTTATTTTCCCCTCAGGGCTTCTAGGTGCTTGGAAGAAGCAAGAGTGTGCCCCCTTTTTTTGGGAAAATTAGTTTTGACAACTTGCTGTCAAAGGGGGGTTTGACAAGAAAATGGGAGAGTTTTGACTAGGATGTATGACTGTAATGCTTTTTTGCACACACACAAAATGTTTTTAAAAGAGTTCTGAAAGCCGTGGACAGTCCCTCCAGTATGCCATTGGGGTACCTGAAAGGATCTGTCAGTGGCTGTCAAAATGGGGTTCATGGAAGCTAGCTATCAAACTGGCATTCAAGACTGCAGAAGGGAAGGGACGGAACGGGATGGGATGGGAAAAGCTATGGCAATAGAAATGATGGTTTGATCTACCTATGGTGTCCCCTAGAATAACCACATGGTGTTCCCTGGACTGAGGGGGAGAAGGGGGCTAATAACCCATGGTGAGCCCAGTGAACTGTTGGGCTCATTGTGGGTTGTTCACATAACAACCAACCTACTGTGGCTTATTGCCAGGTTGGGCTAGCGTGATCTGTGTGAACACACCCAATTAATGTGATTACTGCCTTTTTGCAAATTGCACACTATATAGTTGTTGTTGAAAAAGAACTTGGGAGCATAGCATGCAAATATTAAAAACCAGTAGGGCACAGTCTAACCGATCTTACAAAAATACCCTTGTATTGTAAGTTGTGCATAACTTAAGTATGCTGGTAGACAGTAACCTTATTCTAGACTGAATATAGAAAGGGGATCGCTGGTTTGGTGCACAATATATCTTTTTTTCTGATCCATCAATCTCTTATCTGCCATTTCAAAATAAGGGGCAGGGGGGAGCTTTCAGCACTTTCTCAGCTTCTTGGTAGTGTGTGTGCTTCCAACAATGCAATGTAGACAAGTGTCTCAGCCCGTGATCCCCCCACCCCCACTGCACTGTTCCAACCATTGGAAAAGAATCATTGCACAATCACTATGTGACTGTTACAGTCGGCATCCTGGTTTGGGTGTGAAAGTGTTAGTTGCAGGATAGGGAGGGTTGTGGGGCAGAGGGAGAAAAAGGGATATTTAATATTTTTCTAGGGATATTTTCCTATCGTTTCACTTATGAAAGAAAGATGTTATGAGAATGGAACTCCTTAGTAAGTGTTGTTCAGACTACGATAAAATAATTTTGAGATATGAACTCAGTTTTTAACAAATCCATCTTCAGCTGTCTGGGGGAAATAAAAGTTAGTTTGAGCAGGTTATGAAGTGGAAGGAATAGCAGCCAAAATGCTCAGAAACAGCCCATGCTGTCCTCTTTCAAGCTCTCTTGACTCCTTGAGCAAGCCATAAGGACAGTCACAAATGCAAGACCATCCCAATGCACAGCCCTTCCCCACAAATTGCGACCTTTGCTTCCACCTGAAAGTGTTCCTTTATGAGTTTTTACGAGCACAAACGAGTGCTGATGATGAAGAGATACAAGAAGAGAACATAATGAGTGCAGCCAGAACTTGCTGCTGGAGACGTCACAAACACGCAAGCTTGGCAGTCAGGGAAGGTCACAGCTTTATTTAATTTTCAGAAACAGCACAGCTATTCTGAATTGCTTTAGAGCATGCTGCCTGTTTGTGCAAGATACAAAAATAGGCAAACATTTCATTGGCTTTCTCCATGCCCTCCAACAGATATCTCTGGGCAAGCATGCAAAACAGCCAGCTCTCCAAATCAACAATAAGACACTAAATATGAAAGTAATGTACCCAATGTACCCATGTTTTAACAAAAACACACACTCTGTGTATCTGAGATGTTGCAAGAGTTCACAGAGGCAGCTTTTCTCCTAACAAGAACCAATGTACCTCATGCTACATACAGTTAAAATACAGGAACGGAGAAAGGTTTGTCAAATTCACCAACCATTATAAAAACCAATACCATGTTATAGCTAAAGTACAGCATTGCAGAGTAGGAAATTGTTAGCAAGGAGTTCATCAAAAGCAAAACATTAGAGAAAGGGCTGCGTATACAACTGTAAAATATAAACAGCAAAAGAAGCAGATTAAACAATGCTTCTTGGCTTCTGCAAACGAATAGAGGGCACTTGCCATTCCACTGTCTGGGCCAGTAAGATGGGGGAATCCTGCTTTATCAGCAGCTTAAGACCAGCCATATCATTCAGGAAGTGGTGCTTGCAAAGTACCACCCCCAACGCTTCCCAACATTGCAGGGAGGAACAGTTAAAGGCGACGCACCTTCTATCAACTGACAGATGTTCATGGCTGTCCATACACAAGCAAGCAAGTTTTTTATTGAAAGCATACTACTCTTGACAAGGATTCCCTCTAACACCATCAAGCATGACCCCACACAAAAAGATATCCTTCTATTTTTACCTCAAGGGCTAGAGAAAGACTGGAAAGTGCATGAGGAAGCGGTGAAAATTGCTGGAACCACGAACTGATGGACCAATACCAAAGGTTTTTTTTAATCACTTGTGAAATAGCATGAGTAATACTGATACAAAGCTGGAAAACTTAAAGAAAAATCACCTAGTGTTACATCTTGTCTTCCTCTTGGATACAGTATAATGGGAATATGGGAGCAAAGGCTTCAAAATGTCTGTTTCTCATTGTTGCCCTTTCTCTCCTTATGATTTCAACACACTGAACAACTCAGGCCATCTCTGGAGACATTTGAAACTCACAACTCAGAATACAAGGAATTACTGCTTAAGGCTGGAAGCCCCTGAGTCAAATGAATATCTGTACTGAATGGAGAGTTACCAGAAATACCTTCCCTTCCACCCACACCAAGATGATTGCCTAGCTATGCACACGGAAGTGAAAAATTTCCTAATAAAAATACTCTAGGTTTTGTTATTACACACACACAAGGTGGGGGGAGTTCACAGGCATATACTGACACTTCACTTCTAATTCTGAGCAAAGACTATTATTATTGGAGAATTCCTAAGAGTACAATGCAACTTCTGTGTATTTACCTTTTTCACAAAGTGATGTGACAATCAGATAGACTAAACATCTAGGAATTTTGAGACAGGAGAAGATGGGAACCTCCCACCAGGCTACATAAATAATTGTGAAAGAAGGAACTATTGTTGCTGGAGCAAGGGCTAACTTGCTCAGAGACAACCAAACCAGGTGCTGGTAGAAACAATAATAACAGCTAATCACTCCAAAGTCACAACGAGAAAAAACACAGTCTTTCTGTGGAGCAATTTAAAACAATTTCTTCCTCCACATAAATTCCACTACATAGATAAGGAGCAAGCTAGTAAAAGGTCAAAACCTTAAACCAACACTAATGTTTTTTATATTGTTCTGTCATCCCACTGTTTGTAGTGGTAGAGAAGCAATGTGTTTTTGAAGCTTCAAGTTTTAGCCAACCAGCCGAGATTCTTTTAACACGGCAGTGCCAGGCAGGAAAGGAACAATTTCTTGTGCTACTTCTCTTCTGATTACTAAACCCGTCTATGTTGCACCCTTAAACCACACATAGCTAAAAATTTACACACTGAGAAACATTCGGTATGTGTGTGGAAATAAGTAACATACCCACTTTTCTAACACATTTCACCATCTAAAAACAATTAAGTTTAAAAAACTGTCCACAAGTTAGGCTACCCATAAAGCTTCTTGGCAGAAAAATCCATGCCAAGAGGTGTTTACCACTATTGCCAAACAAGTCACTAGCCTATTCCCTATACCCCAGTAAGATTGGTTGACTGGGTTCAGATGATACAACAACCAATCATGGGTATAACAACTCCTAGAACAAACTAAGCTTGTCAATGTGGCTTGTTGTCCTCAAACAAACCACCCTGTGGGAATCAGCCTGGGTTCACGTAATATGGCAAACCATTGTGGGTAGCAGCTCACAATGGGTTGTCAAGTTGTGTGAACTCAATCAATAATGCATGGCCTGTTATCCTCCCTGTTAAACTACTGTGATCCACTCTGAATAAGATCGCCTTTCAAGATGGTCTGAGGTGCAGCACAAGATGCTTATTTCAGTGTATACAGCCCTAAGCAAGCTAGCACCTGGCTATCTGAAACTGCACTTCTTCCTGTATCATCCTACCAATGACCTGAAATCAGCCAAGGAGACATTTTTGGTTATCAAATCACCTAATGAAGGTGGTAGGGTATTCTCTGTGGTGCCACCTTGGATGTGTAATACTCTCCTCATGGAGGTCAAACTGGAGTCAGTGCTGAATAGCTTTTGGCATCAGATGAAACAATCTTTTCCCAAGAGTCTTAATTAGATGATTGCTGTTATGCACTATTAAGTCGTCTCCAACTTATGACAGTCCTATGAATGAAAAACCTCCAAAATGTCCTATCCATGACAGCTCTGCTCAGCTACTGTAAATTCAGGATTGTGCCTGCCTTAGACTGTGCCTCCATAGAGTCAATCCATCTCCGATTTGGTCTTCCCTTTCATCTTCAGCCACTGACTCTTGCTAGCATGATCATCTTTAGGCAGTCTTGCCTTCTCCTGATGTGTCTGAAGTATGACAGCCCCCGTTTTGTCATTTTTGCTTCTAGAGAAAGCTCTGGCTTGTTTTGATCTAGGAACCACGTGTTTGTCTTTCTGACAGTCCAGGGTTTTTGCAAAGTTCTCCTTCAACACCATGGTTTGAATACATCAATTTTCTTCCTCTCTGCTTTCTTCACTGTCTACCTTTAATCCCATGCATTGTTATGGGAACTACAACAGTTTAGAGAATCTTGACCTTGGTTTCTAGTAAATCATACTTACACTTGATGAACTTCCCTAGTTCCTTCATTACTGCCTTTGCTAGTCAGTCTTCTCTGAATTTCTTGGCAGCATTTTCCATCTAAGTTAATGACTGAGCTGAGGTACGTAAAATCTGTCACAATTTCAATTTCTTCATCGTTCACGATCAAGTTCTGTAATTCTTCTGTAGTCAGGATTTTTGCTTTTTTACTGTTTGGCTGTAGTCCTACTTTTCTACTTTCTTCTTCCACTTTCAGGAATTGTTTCAATTGATTGCTGCTTACAAGATGTGGTATGGTATCAGAACAGCATATCGTAAATTACTGGTATGTACTCCACCTATTTTCACTTCTTCCTTTGATTCTAATGCAGCTGTTCTTATGGTATGTTCTGCATACAGATTGAACAGATAAAATACATCCTTGTGTGATCCCTTTGCCTATGAAAAACCATTCAGTTTCTCCATATTCTGCCCTAACAGTAGCTTCTTGCCCGTGATACAATTTATGCACCAGGACAATCAAGTGCTGAGGTACAGCCATTCCTTTCAGGACCATAAATAGCTTCACATGATCCACACAATTAAGGGCTTAGCTGTAGTCTATAAAGCACAAACTATCCAATGTATATTAGTGATATGCTATCTAGTGCCCCATCCTTTTTGGAATCCATCTTGTGCATCAGGCATTTTTCACTCCATACAGGGTAATATTCTTGATTGCACCACCTTGAACACTACTTTGCTTGCGTGGGAAATTGGTGCAATGGTCCCGTAGCAGAGGCATTCTTTGGGGGACTGGAATGTATATTGCATGTTTCCAGTCTGTGGGCCATTGTTTTGTTTTCTACATTTGTTGACATATTCTTGCTAGGATTTGAACTGATTCATTCTCTGAAACTTAGAATAGTTCTCTTTGTATCATATCTACTCTGGGTGCTTTTTTACTTCCAAGTGCTTTTAGAGTAGCCTTACTTTGATCTCTTATTAAATGGTTGGGGCTGTATTTTTAAGCAGGAGAGTGGAAAGGTATTATAGAAAAGATATTAGGTGCTGACATTTAATTGGTTTTATAATGACATAATGTATATTGTGGTCTGCCCTGGGACTGGGGGATTGTTGGTGAGATATACATTTATAAATATCTATTTCTAAAATCAACATTTTATTTATTTTTATTCTAAATATGATTAGAATAAAAGGGTTGAGCTACATGATAGCATGATAGCAGTGAGGAGTAGATTCATAAGTAAGCAAAGACTTCTGATTAGTCAAAATGAAGAAAAACATTATAGCATGAAATTTGCAGTAAGAGAACTCCACAACAAATTTAGAATTAGGTGTATGTGGTATATTAATAGAAACATGTCAATACTTCATAAAGGTATGTTTTCTAAATTTTCTGAATTCTACCCTTGGTACCGAGTGAACACAGTCCCTTCTGCTACATAAGACCTTTGTAAAGTTATTTTCCAGAATGTTTTGTCACATCACAGCAGCTTAGGTATCAGCCATTTCATGCTCCTCCTCCTAGTCCCCATCATCTTAAACATCCTTACTCCTTTCTGCAGTCTCCAATTTTATTTTCCTAGACCTCTATCTCCCTTTGTCACTTCAGGTCCTCTTTTTATACCTCTGACATTCAGACCCACATCCTACCCTCCTTTCAGCTTTTACATCCTGACTCCCTTCTCCCTCTCAAAAATACATGTTAGGAACAATGAGAAATAGATACACAGGCTAAAATGTTATTTTTCTGCCTTCTGTGACCCTTAGTTTGAATTGTGGTGCTGGAGGAGACTCCTGCGAGTCCCTTGGACCGCAAGGCAATCAAACCGGTCAGTCCTAGAGGAGATCAACCCTGACTACTCTTCAGAAGGCCAGATATTGAAGATGAAACTCAAATACTTTGGCCACCTAATGAGAAGGACTCCCTGGAGAAGAGCCTAATGCTGGGAACAATAGATGGCAAAAGAAGAAGGGGACGGCAGAGGATGAGGTGGCTAGATGGAGTCACTGAAGCAGTTGGTGTGAGCTTAAGTGGACTCCGGGGGATGGTGGAGGACAGGAAGGCCTGGAGGAATGTTGTCCATGGGGTTGCGATGGGTCGGACACGACTTCGTGACTAACAACAACAATGACCCTTAGGCTTAATGCCCCTACCTAATAGATGAGGTGTGCATTGTCAAAGAATGTTCACAAACATTCTGACTTTCTAGAGTGTCAGCAACATACTATTATCAATTAATGCAGCTTCTGTGATTGAAGTGCAGACAGGGTAGTTGGATGAAAAGTCAACAAGGTTCAAGGACAGGTGGAACTGTGTAGTGTTCATCAGAAGTGGGGCACAGACAGAAGAACCCCATGCCAGGAAGGTTAAGAGCATGGGACTGGGACACAGAGGATCCGGGTTTTAGTCCCCGCTCGGCCGTGGAGCCAACTGGGTGACTTTGGGCCAGTCACAGCCTCTCAGCCCAACCTACCTCACAGGGTGGTTGTTGTGGGGATAAGATGGAGGAGGAGAGAAGATGTAAGCTGCCTTGAGCCCTTTGTAGGAAAAAGGCAGGATATAAAATCGCAATATAAATATAAAATGGAGAATTGTAGAATCATAAAATATAGTAGAGTCAGAAGGGGCCATGAAGGCCAATAGGTCCAACCCCCTGCTGTTGCAGGACACCAATTTACACCAGTCCACTCAGATGGCTTTCTAGTTTCTTTCTGAAAGTCTCTAGTATGGGAGAGCCCACAACCTCTCTTGGCAACTGGTTCCACTGTCGTATTGCTCCAACAGTGAGGAAACTTTTCCTGATCTCCATCCTGAGCCTGGCTGTTGCAACTTGACTTGATTACTCCGTGTCCTACACTCTGGTATCAGCTAGAAGAGATCTTGCCCTTCCTCTTTGTGACAGCCTTTGATGTACTTATAGAGGGATATCATGTCTCCCTTTAATCTTCTCTTCTCAAAGCTGAACATGCCCAGTTCTCTCAGTCTGTTCTCATAGGGCAGTGTTTCTAAACCCTGGATCATTTTTGTTGCCCTCCTCTGGACCCTTTCTAATTTTTCTGCATCTTTCTTAAATCTTGGTGCCCAGAACTAGATACAGTATTCCAAATGGGATCTGACTAATGAGGAGTATAGGGGAACTATTCCTACTTGTGATTTGGAAGTAATACATGCATCCCAAAATAGCATTTGCCATCTTGGCAGCTGCATCACATTGTTGGCTCATTTTTAGCCTATTATCCACAATTACTCTTTTTCTTTTTCAATTCTGTTGAGCCACGTATTTCCCATCTTGTATCAATGCATTTGGTTACTTTTTCCTAGGTGGAGGATTTGGTGCTTGTCCTTATTGAATCTCATTCTGTTGCTTTCAGCCCAGCATTCAAGTTTATCAAGATTGCTCTGGATCTTCATTCTGTCTTCTAGGGTGTTTGCTATTCCACCCAGTTTTGTATCATACACAAATCTGATTATATTTCCTTGTACTTCCTTATGTAAATAATTAATAAAGATGTTGAAGAGCACTGGGCACAGAACTGAACCAGATCAGAAGGAATGAGGTTGAAGAAAGGGAAGGAATAATAGACTAGTGGAGTGGACTTCAGAGCAGGGGAAATGCAAAGGTACATGCTAAAAGTCACACAGAATTGATCTAACCAGTCAAAACTATGGCTGCAGGTCACTAGTATACTTAAAGATAGTTACTTCTGTTATTTTAAGCAAGCTAGAAAGCTATTAAGGAAAGGATTATTACTCAGTAATATGTTCATATTTCAGAGCACTGTTCAAGGAACATGGAATAACAACAGAAAATGTCTGTTGTTGTGTGCTGTCACGTTGCCTCTGATTTATGGCAAACCTATGAATGAGAGCCCTCCAAAATGTCCATGACAGCCCTGTTTAAGCTGCTCTAAGTTCAAGACTGTGGCTTCCTTTAAGTAATCAATCCAACTCTTATCTTTCTTTTCTTCTTCTGTCTTTGACTTTCCTTAGCATGACTGTCTTCTCCAGTGGGTCTTGGCTTCTTTCTGTCCATAGTACGACAGAAAATGCCAACTGATTGTTTTCTACAGCCAAGTTAAAGTGGGTCCCACACCATCTAGCAGGCTGTGCTGTCCTGCTTCCAATCTGGGGCTTTAACAGACTAGAACTAATACCTCATTATGAGACACTCAAAGGAGAGCCACGGCTATGTTTCCTGCTGAAGGGAAATTTGAAATAATGGGAGCCCATTATACCTACAAAGCTCAACCATGTTGTCCAGTGTCTGGGAATTAAGAGTTGTGCCTGTGCCCTTATATATTGCTTGTCAAACCAAAAGGAAATAGTAACTCTATTTGCTTCTTCCTTTCTGCTATCTTCATGCCTTCTAATATATGGCTCTTGTATGCTTTGAGTACTCTTTTTACATTTTGCCCAATGAAGTTATTTCTTTTTCTTTCAAAAAGAAGAAAGAAGTTCTTTCTTTCTTTGAGCCACCTTCTGCTACATCTTGCCTCCAGTAGCAGAATTCTAAAGGACAAGTGTTCAAACCCTGCCACATCTAGTTAAAAAATCTTTTAGTAGCAAAGCCAGAAAAAACTTCTGTCTGTGAACCTGGAGAGTCAATGCCAATCAGTCAACAACAGTGGGCTAGATACACTATTGTTCTGGCTCGGAATAAGGAGATTTACAAGACTCTCCCACACATGCACACCTACTTATTTATCAATTTTTCACCTTTCTCCCTCAAGCCTGTGTTTTCAAGTGTAAACTATGAGCTATCTGAAAAATGAAAGTGTTAATTCTATGTTCTGCACAGCACTTGGCAAGTGAGCTATCACTTGTGCCAGATAAAATGTCTAGAAGTTACAGTTGTGAGGTATGGGGCCCTAGTGCCTACTCAATACCCTGTCTGTTCAGTCTGTACATTGCATGACAGACTGCACAAAAAATCCTTTGAAAATCTGAAATTTCAGTAATGTATGAAAATATATTCTTTTGTGTCACGTTCATCCATATAATTACTGAAATGAGTAAGGAACAAGGAAAGACACCTGCGTGGTCTTCTTTGACCACAGGAAACCCTGTTCAGCTGTACTTGGGCTTCCGAGATTTCCTTACTGCATCTAACTGTTCATGTTCATCTCTGAGATTCTCAGGATACTAAATTCAGCGCCAGATGTAGATATTTTTTGGCAGTATATGACCTGCTCATTGAAGTATAGCACACATGCTACCACAAGCATAGTGATCCATAAGCAGGTGAGGCAAAAAGTCAAATAAAATGCAGATATTGGAGGTATATGATATTGCATATATACTCACAAGCAGTACCAGTTAAGTAAACACCAGTGAGTCATATAACTACTGTGTGCTTTTCATAACACCACCAAATTCATCATCCTTTGATATTGGTAACGGTTGTACTCATATACAACCAAATGAAACTCTTCTGAGTACAATGTAACATGGCTTCCTTAACCTAGTACCCTCTAGATTTTATTATTTCATTTTTATACCACCCTATAGCCAAGGCTCTCTGGTGGCAAATAAATATTTTAAATATTTTTTAATATTAAAGCACATACACAAACATACATAGCAACTGCAATTGAATCAGGGTAGAAATATAGCAATCGTTCAGAATAAAATGGAATACTAAAAAATGAAGTTAAAAACTTAAACTGTTAAGATGCTGGGAAAATAAAAAGGCTTTCACCTTTTGCCAAAAAGGCTACAAAGGCACTGCCAGGCCTACCTCTTTGGGGGTTCCATTCCACAAGGTGGGGTGTCATAACAAAAAAAGCCCTCTTCCTGGTAGCCACCTCACTTCCTCTGGACTCCTAAAGACAGACCCCTGAGGATGACTTCAGGGTCCAGGCAGGTACATATGGTAATCCTACAGATAACCTGCTCCCAAAGTGTTTAGGGTTTTAATGTTAGTACTAGTACTCTGAATCGGGCTCAGACTTCAACTGGCAGCCAGTGTATCTGGAAGAGGACAGGCGTAAGATGTTCCTGTGAGCCAATCACCATTAACAGGTTTGCTGCCCTGTTTTGGGTCAGTTGACGCTTCCGGACCATTTTCAAAGGCAGCCCCACATGCAGTGCTTTGCAGTAATGCAAATGATAGCTGGAGTTATTCTGCTTTACAACTCCCAGCTAGCTATTGGTTATGCTGGCTGGGATGGAGGGTGTCGAAGTCTAAAATATCTAGAGAGCACCAGACTTCGAAAAGGTTGGTGTACCATGTGGTAGCATACATATCAAACAAGATGTCATGACAACAGCTCCCAAAGTCATGAAACACGCTGGGATACCACATAAGTTTAACTTTTGGAGGTTTCCTTTTTGCATAATACACTTATGCATAGTGCTGCATTTAATATGCATATATTAGTGACATGTAATAGAAATCAGAGAAATTCATAGAAATCAAAAGAAATTTGGATATAAATTGTTTAAAAGTGGTTTTTTGAAACTTAGCCAACACCAGAGCAGTGCTCCTGCTGAATAATAATTAATCAGCTTTGGAATCTTCCCAACTGAGCTCCATGCATGCATGCAGAACCATGTGTGTGATGCACAGAGACCAAGAAAAAGAAGATTAAGGTTAATGTAATTGCTGGACCATGTTTTCCCACAAGAACTCTGAATCCTGACATGACTATCCTGGTAGATTGCTCAAGAGCAATTCATGCTCGTGGAATTCTTTCCACAGAGTTCCTTTTTGTGACAGCTTCTTTTTGCTTTATCCAAATTGGTACAGATATTTCTTTGGTAGAACAGCAAAATGAACAACTGTATTCGCAGGTTCTCCCAGAATGTTATATGAGCCAATCTTGACAATGCATTGTTAAACTTGACAGACAATTCCATGTGGATCTGACCACTATTTGCCAAGGAAATGATAATACAATGAACACTGCATCCTTTGAGTTCACAGAACATTGCAAGAGCATGTGATTTCTCAGGCCTAAGGCAGGAGACTTTTATAATCAACTAGGTAACAGAAAATTTCCCTGATCCAAAAGCCAACCACAGTCCATCCTCCTCCCTCTCCTGCTGCTATTACATCGCATTTATACTCCACACTTTTTTTCTCTTGCATGGAATCCAAGGCAACTTATGTAGTTCTCCACTCCATTTTCATCCACACAATAACAACCCTGTTAGGGTGAGAATCTGTAACAGGGCTGAAGTCACCCAATGAGCCTGGTTGCTCAGTGGGGACTAGGACTCAGATCTTCCAGCCCAGTACTCAGCTGGAAATGTCTGTAAAGGTAGCACACAAAATATCCCAGCAGTGTTAAATGTGGGTATGAATATCTAATGATGGACACGTACCCTCGCACATAGACCATGCAGTAACATACAGGGATCTGCCTCTTCCTTACTGTATGGAGAAAGTAAATAAAGATCACATGAGAGTACCTGTTCCCTTTCTATGACAACAAACTCCTTCTCTGCTTCATCAACCTGTGTGTTATACTATTTTCAGTTAGCTTCACATGTAAGCACATGTGTTTTCATATCTGAAAATCATACTAGCCCAGAAATGGTACAACTGCAGGACTGTTAGGTGTCACTGTGTTTTATACCATATGCAATGATGCACATGCACATATATGTGCAAACATCACATGCCTGCATATCGAAAAAGGATCACCATGTATTAGTCCACATATGGTATGTGCAAGTGAGATGATAAATTGCACTGTTGTATTAATAGTCTTGAAAGGCTCAAAGCAAATGAACAGTTCTACAGCCAGGAAAAGACAAAACTCTTCTACCCTCACCAGATAATCTTCAGAAATATGCAGCATCTCAGATTCATAAGATGACAACAGAGTACTAGCAGAAGGGCCTACCTAAGCCAGGCATCTGAACTTTTATCATAATAAATTCTGCTTCCAAATATCAAAGGAGACTGTCTACCACTACACAACAAAAACAACAGCACCCAGGAACAAGAAGGGATACTTAAAACCCAAAGATGTGCAGAAAATATACAAAACTTTATGGGGGGGGGGACCTAAGAGGGAAGGGACGTATATCCTAAAACATATTAGAGAATGTTAATGAAATTGAGGGAAAGGGCTAAGAACTGGATGGGAGGGGGAATGGAATGGCAGAAAGGGTAGAAGCAAACACAAGAGATCAAAAAAGAGGTAGAGAACCATCTCATTGTCTAGATAATTTCCTGCCTTCAAATTGCAGCTATTATACATGCGAATTCTAAAACAATGCAGTTCATTTTTCATACTACAGGCTGAAAGGGGCTCTGACTGGATGAGAAGCTCATGGCAGCTGCAGCATAGCCCAGTGTTAATACTGTAGGTCAAAGGCAAGTCTGGTTTGGATTCCCAGTCAAAAATTCATCAAAACTCTCAAGTTTCATCAAAGCTCAATCTACTTAAATTACCTCCTCAGTCCTCATCCGAAGATAATCAAGCACTAAGGTGCATTCAGAAGCTGCCTTTCATGCAGACTAGTTGCACTTTTAAATGTTTGGACACTTCAAAATGCACATGAAATAAAACCTAAGCTGAAGCAAGGATTCCCGTCTTTGATGCTAACTGTTGTTTTTTCAGCTCCTCTGACACAAGATGTGGTAACAGACATCTATCAGGAATATACCACAACATTTCAGTGCAGGGTCCATTTGTTCCCTTTCTGAACTAATGCCCAGGAGTGCTCTGGATTATGTAACCACTGATAAATAAGAGGAAGTATCAGCAAATTTGGGGAAAAGGAAAGTTTTCAGAAATACAAAAACTGTGGGTGGGGGACATTGGACCACAAACATTGGACCACAAACAGTCCAATGAGAATTGCGCATGCTCAGCAACCACAGAATGTTGACTGACTACTGAGGAAGGAGAAACCGAAAGAAAAATAAAATTAAAATATGGAGTTGGGATCCGGTGCTACAGGATGGAATGCAGTGGCTGGAATCCTGAACCCTTCCACTTGAAAGCACCTTAATAACATTTTCCTTTAACTATTTCCAGAATTCTCCAGACCCATTTTTAAAGGGTCTACCTTCCAATATGTTATTTTTGTTTGAATATCAGCAATGTCAATATTTCTCAGTTTGCTGGTAAGGGCCACTATATACTCCCTTCCTGAAAATATCAATTCAGGTATGGGTATGCATTCTATCTCTTCTGCAGTAAAAACAGACACAAAGAAGTAATTCAGCTTCTTTGCAAGCTCCTTATCCTCAATTCCATTGCTGTCCTGTGTACAGTGTCCTCTCTAGCCAATTTACTGGTTCGGATATATTTTAAGATTATTTCTTTCATTGGTCTTAATGCTAGTAGGGCAGCGCACCTCAACATCCTTTTTTGCATCCCTCTTTGTATTCTACCATTACTTTTCTTTTCTTTTCTTTTTTTTGGAGTGGGGAGCAAGTTTTGTTTGAGCAAGATTATTTTCTGAAGGAAACCTTCTTTCTAACAGTTTTTTTGACGTTGCTCACTGACAAGGCTGGTTACTTCTTTGATTTGGTGGTATGTTTTCTGCTGTGCTGTACAATTAGGTCACAATCCTATGCATGTTTAAACAAGTAGTATTACAATTCCCTCTATAGCTGCCTGGGGAATACTAGGAGCTGTGAGACTTCTTCTGTCTCAACACACACCCTCAGTGTGCTTTTAAGTACCCCCCAAATATTCTAGAGAGATTTTATCCTCTTTATTCTCCATATGAACTTCCTTTTTACCACTCCTATCATTTTGAAGACGCTTCCTCTTTCAACGTCAAATGTGATGTCGAAAATCCTGTCAATTTTCTATTTACATTTGAAAGTGTTGCAGTCAATGTTTCCAATCACTTCAACAACATCTGATAGTAAATCCTGGGTGCCACGTAAGTGTAAACTTACAATCCCTTTAGTTCTTCTGCACAGCCGTTCAGGACATAATCCTATCAGGATGCCCATAAGCCCCAGACTCAGAGATGTTAGGAGTCTCTAAGCTAGGATGGGGGAGCTGAACTGCTTCATTATACTCATGACTCGTGCAAATCATGAGTAGACTGCTTTGTTCTAGTTAGACTGGAACAAGTTACTCCTGTACACTTTTGGGCATCTGAGAAGCTTCTCCTAGGCAATATCATGAGGTACCTGCTGTTCAGGTGCAGCAGATACCAACTCTGACCATTAACAGATAGAAGTTCCAAATATGATTTTCTCCCACTTTGCTTTACCCTGACAGCTATTAAAAGGCCATCAAGGGAAAACAAATCCACAAGTGATCTTTGCTTGCAAAAAGGGGCTAGGTGATCCCCACTCACTGAGTAGAGCAATCCTCAAGGTATTGGATGCCCTCCATAGGTCCCAGTGCCCTCAGCTGTCAGAAGTAAGGATATTCTTGAAATAGGGGACACAAAAGGGAAGTTTGGGCAGATAATCAGATTCAATAGAGAGGTGTGCAATTTTGCTGAAGAAATGAGAACATGACAGGGAGTTGAAGCAACAGCTTTAGAACAAAAACAGGGGGAGGAGACCAATGGCTTCAAGAAAAGGAGAGAGTCCTGGAGTGTTAGTGGAAGAGAAAAAGGAAGAAAAGCCAAATAAATGCTGGTAGAAAATTTGGGGGACACTAAATTTCACATAGCTGTCTGAGCTAACTAGCCAGAGTTTTGGCCATGCATTTCTAGTCTATTAGAATTATTCTGAAAGGTGCTAACAAGCATACAGATAGAAGCAACTTTATGGTCCTGAAACAGATTGGTGTGTCTCAGGACCTGATTGTCCTGATAAGTAATTTGTATTGCGGACAAGAAGCTACTGTAAGCACAAAGAATGGCTTTCTACAGGCAGAAAAGCATGTATTTTATCTCTTTATCTGTTCAAACTTTATGCAGAACGTATCATAAGGAAAGCTAGATTAGAATCAGATCAAAAAGGGAGTGGAAAATAGATGGAAGACACATCAATAATTTAAGATATGCAGATGATACCATATTACTGGCAGAAAGCAGCAATGAGTTGAAATTACTCCTGATTAACATGAAAGAAGGAAGTGCAAAAGCAGGATTGCAGCTGAACATTAAGAAAGCAAAAATCCAGACTAAAGAAGAATTACAGAACTTTATTGTCAACAATAAAGAAATTGAAATTGTGACAGATTTTACAAACCTTGACCCAGTCATTAATTCAAACAGAGCCTGCAGCCAAGAAATACGAAGAAGTCTGAGTCTCAAAAGGGCAACAATGAACCAGAAAAAATAATCAAGTGTAAAGACATTTCATTGGAGACCAAGGCTAAGATCATATCTCTACTGTATTCCTGATCACTATATATGTATGTATGTGTGGAAAAGCTGGACAGTGAAGAAAGCTGACAAAAAGAAAACTGATGTGTTTGAAACATGGTGCTGGAGGAGAGCTTTGCAAATAACCACCATGGCTTCCCCAACACTGTAAGATGCCTACAATCCTCTGAGTTCTGAGACTTGAAAGACTGAAAAGAAAGGGGGCTCAATACAGTCTTGCTTAAGTCCTTAATTCATTGGAATTTCTTCAGTCAATGAACATGAACTTTCCACTCCAATTCTCATAGTATAAATGATATTTGATGCATTCAAAACACAGTGTGAGAGGAGAGCTCTGGGACAATCCTGAACTGACAGCAATGCGAACAAGTGGGTCCTGGATCAAATCAAGCCACAACTTTCCCTGGAAGCACAAATGACAAAATGGAAGCTGCCATACTTTGGGCACATCATGAGAAGGCAAGACTAACTGGAGAAGACTTGCTATGGAAAGTCAAAAGCAGAAGAGGAAAAGGGAGACCAGATATGAGATGGATTGCCTCCATAAATGAAGTCACAGCTCTGAATTTACAAGAGCTGAGCTGGGCCGTGGAGGACATTTTGGGTTGCCATAAGTCAGAGGTGACCTGACAGTACATAACAACAACTGCTACCACTACTTGGTTTTCAAAAGAGCTTAACCAAGACTCCATAAACATTTGGTTTATTTCAGGGCTTTTGCCTGCTTCTTATCTTATGAATATATTTTGTAAGCAGAAAGTTTGGACAACAACAACAACTTCAAACAGTCCCCAAGCAGTTATGCCACCCCAACCTTGCCCTTCCTTGCTCATATACCAGGCTGATGCCTTTGAAGAGTGCAGGAAAATTCCCAGCTAGGCAAAATTTTAATCTTGCTGTGCTACATAAAACAACAAAACAGAACCATGGGTGAGGAGGAAGAAATCACTGACAGAAATAGAGGAAGCACAACCGAAATTATGCAAACATAAATTAGTAAAGTTTGGATTTCTAAAGTACTTACCTCCACCGGTTCCTTGCCCTTAACTGGGACTCTTAAATACCACTGCAAAAAGAAAAAAAGAAAAAGAAACAAAAGAAAAAAAATAATGTAATGTGAAAGATTAGGTACATAGCAAGCTCCAAATAAATCCATACTCTAGATATATTAAGCGTGACTGTAGTTCTTTGATTCCTTTCTTCCAATGTAGCAAAGCATTTTCCCCAGAACCACTGGAGAAGAGAGTCTGCTGGAATCTAGTGTTGTGAAAATATCTCACTGTGAGTTCACTTTCTACTATGCAAAAGGCAAGAAAAGCCAAAGTTGGCAGATCCTTTCACAAGACTGAGTTATTCCAGATTCACTTCAAAGAGATTACAAAATTAATTCACTTGAAGGCATGGGAAAACTGTACCATGAATAATTTCAGTACTGTGCACTGATTTGAGTCCATAAGAAAAATGCTACATAACTGAAAAAGGAGTCAATGCACCTCAGAGAGCTTTGGATGTGGGGCAGTAGAGAAATGAAATAAATAAATAAAATCATGTATATGCTAAAATCATAACCTCATCAAATGAGAAGGGAAGGAACATCCTTATGAGCTATTGGATCAAGCCATCAAGTCCATATCACAATACACTACAAGCAGATATGAGTCCCACTTGAAAAGGAAACTGTGGAACAAATAAAAGGCCTTCTCTGTGGTTGCATCCCATTTATGGAATGGTCTTCTGAAAGCAGTTCGCTGGCACCATCTTTACAATCTTTTTGGCACAGGCAAAAAAGTCCTTTTCTCCAGACATTTTAACAACTGATGTTATATTGTTTAATTATATGTTATTTATACTGCTTTTAGTTACAATATATTTTAACTTATTGGTATTTGACTCCACAACTGCAGCTTGTCTGTTTTAATGTATGTTGTTTCCATGTGTTTTAAAATTTGATGTTGTTTTTAATGTGAAATGTTGTAATCCACTTAAGAGTCCTCAGACTAGTTGTAGCGGAATACAAACTGAGCAATAAACAATAACAAATAAATAAATAAATCCATGAATATGTCTCATGCAGATTAAGCCACTCCGTATAGGCTGCAGATAAATGTTCAAGTTAATACCAAAAGCAAAGTGTTTGCAATGCATAAGAAATCAGCAACTACATCCGTAAACTGTTCATTTAACACCATGTATAATCAATTTATAGTGCAAGCTGGTGGAAAGAGCACCCAACTTACAAGCAGCTACTTGATGTTTGCCCTAGAGGGAAATAGTCCACAAGAACTGTCAACATGATGCGGTGGTCAATATCTTTGGCTACGTAAGATGCACATGCAAGGTCCTGTTCATCCATGTAGCATTAACATATTACTAGCAAAATGCACACTATTATGACAGCCAAGAAGGAAGGTCCATATAATTCAAGGCAGGGGGGCACAATGCATCCTTGTGCATGATTATGGAGGCAAATAAGTGGACTACAAATGGGGGCACAACTGCAAGTACACCAACACATGAGTAAAGTGATGCCACTGTAACTAAAACATGAAGCTGGTATTTTCTTTATTCCATATTACAAAAATAGGAGGCATTGGCAATATTTGCATGACACCCTAAGCCACCATGAAAATAAATTGCACAGTATGCCTGACAGACAATCAAGTTCACAGTGGTGTGTTTTCCCGCTCTTTCCCCCTCAATCTTCCATCTTCCCACTAATTGCTATCCCTTTTCATTTGCTATTTTTTTTTCCCCTTCCCAGAGCCTCAAAAAAGCACAGGCGGGGTCATTTTTCTCCTTGGCTCCTAAGAATTGCACAAATATGGTTATAAATTTTTGGTCAGCTTTTTGCAAGTGCACTCTTTCACCTGTCCCAAGCACGCAGTTATCTCTGGTCCATTTCCTTGCATGTTTCAGCTGTGAAAGTAGGTAACCCAGGTGGAGTAGGTAACACATAGAAAATGCATTTAGCAGGACCCCCACATGGTTTCTCTTGACCAAGGTTGACCCTCCACATTCATGGGGGTTGGGATGCAGGATTTTCATGAAACTGGAAAAAGCGCAAACATCCCTAGAGAAAAACCAGAAATATTTGCAGGCATTCTATTTGGGGATGCCATACTTTGTCTTGGTACTAGCCTGCCTCACTCGCATACTTTGTCTCTCAGATAGCATGACAACTCTAGAAATAATCACGATTCCCCCCCACTGAAATATTTGTGGTTTCTCCCTAGAGATATTCATGCTTTTTCCACTTTTGCAGGGGTCCTGTGTCCCTAACCCCCATGAATGCCATGTTCACTACTATCCGAGGTTTTAGGCGTCTGCTGGGCAGCTTGGAACCTATCCGCTGGGGATATGGAGGGTCCTGCTGTATAGGTTAACACTGCACAAATTATGCTATATGCTGTCCCTCCTTGTCAATCTGTTACCTATTCTACATTGCTACTGCCTTAGACAGCAGAAACAGACAAGTAAGTTGAGCAGATGGAACTACACATATTGGACAATCATATGAATGCACTTGTAAAAAATAATCATCATCAACAAGAAAATAAATATCCATTACAAACATATTTTTGTATTTTTCTGGGGCTAAGAAAAGGAATGGCAGGTCAATGACGGTCACTCCAAAACACCATCCACCACCGTTGCATCTGTCACTGGCAGAAACAAGGGTAAGATCATAATGCACAAGAGGGGTCAGTGCCCTTGCCTAGCAGCTTGCTAGCCAGCCCCATAACCCACTATGAAATTGCTCTCCCAGGAATGGAATGCACAATTCAACATAAGCTGGACAACTCCTTGAACAAGCCATGGCTTGTTGCCAAAGATAAGCTAAAATGTAGGGATCAATAATCTAGAGTTGGATGATATGAAAATCCACCATGGCTAGTTACACATAGTGTGTTGTTATGTTATATGAAGCAGTTCAGTAAAAACAAAGGTATCCCTAAAGAGACCAGTAGAGTGGCTAGAGGGTTGGGCTGGGGACCTGAGAGATCTGATTCTAGTTCCCACTCAACCACTGAAGCTCACTGGAGGACTTTGGGCCAGTCACTCACTCCCAACCTAACTTACATCACAGGGTTGTTGTTGTTGTGAGAATAAAATGGAGCTTGTAAACTGCTTTGGGGTTCTCATAAGAATTTAAAAGCACAACATAAATACAATGTACTACTACTACAATTCAAATAGTACAATCCTATTTTCATCACCTCAGCTTAGGTTCTGTTTCTTGGTTATGCTAGATGTGGCAAAGACACTATACTCAGGAGATGGTTATTAATTTATCTAAACGCACATAATTTATATCTATATCCATGTTTATGGTTAGTCACATTTGTATCCTACCCTTCCTGAAAGGAACTCAAAAGTAAGGGTAGATGGGTAGATGCAAACTGATAACTCATTTTATCACTGCAATGATCTACATTAGGTTGAAAGACTGTTGATCAGCTAAAGAAGCATGTATCACCCCAGTGAAATAATCAGATATAGCACCACTTATTTGGGACAGCAAGGGGAACTAAACCTAGCCTACCATTTGTCTGTCCAGATGGATGGTCAAAACTATCACTAATTTTATTAGTAGAATTATACACATATGTGTACACATCATGCATGTAGTGCACGAAGGTGCCTGCTATGCAAGTATGCTGCAGAAGCAGCTTAAAGAGTGAACAGGTGAAATTAATTCACTCAAGAGAGTAAAACCACATACTGTAAATGGACCTTCCACGTCACCATGCAATCTTGCAGGAAGGAGGTTGTAATTTCATTCCTGACTAAGAATGTGGCAGTTAAACCTAAAATGTCACCAAAGCCATCTACACACACAGTTTCCAAATCATTTTCCCAACTATTCTTGGGCACATTTGGGCATTTCAGAAATTGTCCTGGAGACCATCCCAAATGACTACCATGAAGGGCATGACTAGTGACCCAAACAAATAACCTGTCCCAAAGACAGCATGCAGGCCAGACTTTGGATATGAGCCCAAACACACAAGCTTCTTTGAATCCACAATTTTCTGCACCGACAGAAACCTGTTTCACAGAAGAGAAACTCTTGCTCTTTTCCTCCCCCTCTTTCTACCAGTAAACTCATTTCCTCCCCTTCTTTTTCTCTTTCATCCCAGATCACTACCCATATACATACATACATACAAACACAAGTCCCTCCCTTCTCCTCACTGCAAGCACATGATAAACTACTCTTTCAAGTTCTCTCCAAATTGCCCTCCTCTTTGGTTCTCCCCTAAATCCTTTATTTCCCTTCTTTTCTTGATGGCTGGGGAAACCAAAGAAAAAAATGTTGGCCTGCAGCTGATCACCCTCTTAGTTTCCTAACAATTGGCTCTAAGTACCACATACAACCTAGAGGCACTCATAAGAAATGAAGCTAAGATGATCTGGAAGCCCTCAATTTGCTTAGAAGTAGACCTAGAGAAAGCATGATATTTATTTGGAGAGGTAGGGCACCTGGATAGGCACCATGGAAAGTGTCCAAAGCTAGGCTGCTACCTACAGGTACTACATACCTGAAACCAAGCCTATTTTAATGAATGCTAAGTACTACTTGTTTATCTTAAAAATCAAACCTATACAATAAAAATAATCCGTAAAATAGGTAATGGTAGTATCTAGGATGGACCGCTATAGTATCTTCTACTTTTGAAGACTGTTCAAAAACTGCAGTTGGTTCAGAATTCAGCTGCTAGTTTGCTGTCTGAGACTAGTTATTTCAAACATATTATACTGGCATGAAAAGATCTTCACTAGTGATCAATCTGCTTCTGAGAGCAATTCAGAGTTAAAGGTACTACTTACCTTTAAATCTCACTGCGCTGAAATAGTATATAGCTTTGAACCTTGGTATCTAATGAAATGCTTTCTTATATACCAAACTGTCAATGTTATTGAGGTAATCTTTGCAGGCTCTCTTCCTGGCATCCAGCCCTCTCAGGTAACGACAGGGGTGATGAGAGAAAAAGAGCCTTCTCAGTGATGCTGCTCCTTTTGTGGAAATCCGTTCCCAAAGAAAGTTATCCAGCACCATCACTATGTTTTCCATACTTGACAAAGATAATTTTAATTTGTTCAGGTTTTTGAAGGTATTTTAATGTTAAAATGTTGTTTTAATTTTCATATTTTTTCATCACATTTGAGTAAACTGAACAAAGTATTCCTGATATAAACCTTTTAAACTGAGTATGTGTAAGAAATCAGGATAGGAATCATTCTTAAATAATTTGTGAGACATAGAACAGCACTTGAAAAACTGTTAAGTTATATCAACAAGTGGTCCAGTAAAACACACACACACACACACACACACACACACACAACTCCTGCAAGGCTATAGGGAACATTATGTATTTCATAGCAAATTTTAAGTCAGCTCCCAGTATTCTCAACAAAGTTGCAAAAAGCTGAATATTATTCATATGGTTTGATTAATATTGATCCACCAATGCAGTCATCTCATGATTATGACAGAGAAATGTGCATTAATAATGTTATTTAAGGGCCCTGTGATAGCCATTCCATCTGACAAATAGCACATGAACATCAGGAATTCAGGTTTCATGACTTGGCACCCTGACTTGAAGTTCTGCATTTTCTTCAAAAGACAATGCCACCAGAAGCACCAAGCAAGGCAAAGCATCAAGCAACATGTAGATAGGAGATAGCCCACATTCCTTAACCCTTGCACCAATAACATTGCTTTGAAATTGAAACTGTCGGCAGGCAGCAACGTTGGGGAAAAGACAGGGAGGGGAAGCTGTACGGCAGATTTATTACTTCTGCTGCTGGAAGGTAAACACTTCTCCACCTCCAAGCTGTTTACAGCTCAGCACGGTAAAGCAAAAAAACCAAAACAAAACGGCCAACCTAAAACGAATCAACAAAATCTCATCGAGTCTTGGTCTGCCATACAGTGTACATTCATAAAAGTTTCTGGCCTCCATATAAGATTAAAAAAAAAAAAAAACAATCTGCCGAAGAGTTTATTGTAAGTTGGGGCTTAGACCGGTTAGGAACCTATTTTCAGTGCGAAAAAATCGGCCTTGACATTCGTAATTTATAAAAAAAAACCAAAACAAAACTTTTGAGCACATGCAAAGGGTTTTGCTCTTACTGAAAAAGAATCTGCAGGGCAAACTTTGAGGCAGGTCCAAGCCCTGGCACCTCGTCTTCAGAAATTACGCATATGCTCAAAAACCACAGAAAGCCTCCCCACCACCACCATTCCAAACTGGAATAGGCATTCTCATCTCAGATCTGACATAAACGACATTTTAAAAACATTACCCTTCTTATTTCTGGTGTACTTAGTAACTGCTTTAGCAAACATTCTCAATCCTTATCTTGCTCACAACACACACTCTATGATCATCTACAGCACATGTCGCAGGGTGGCAAATATTTATTTACCACCAACAGTACACACGCAGCAGCGAGTGACCAAATCGCACTACTACTACAGCAAACGCATCTGAAAGGCAGCCTACTACACGGGTTACGCCGCGCGCGTGTTCACTGCTCAGCGGGCACACATGACATGTTTGCCACTCGTCTGCACTCTCTTATTTAGAATGCGCGGAACAGTCGGACCAGCTGTAGCTTCCAACACCAGAGCGCGTCTTTTAACAATAAATAAGGGAAAGAGCACACACGTTGGTCGCCTTCGCACGTCATTCTTCCTGTGTCCAGGCAAAAAAGCGTAACGTGTGAAGCGACGTAGCGCCTCACTGATGGGCGCCTGTGCGCTTTATCGGCCATTTGTTCTCCCCCACCCCGTGGCCCCAGCAGCCCCGTCTCTTACCTGGGCCGGCAAGGCCCTGCCCTGGCTCGGCTACCAGGGCTCCGTACGCAAACCCCACTCTTTCCTCTGCCGACTCCGGGCCTCGCCTCGGCCCGCAGCCCTGCCCCCGTCGCAGCCCCGGCTCCAGCCACAGCCCTTCCTGCCTTCGCGGCCCGCCTCCCTCCCTCCCTCCGCCTCTCTCCGCCTCCCTTCCCGCCCGAAAGTGGGGGTAGGCTCGTCTAGGCGAAACTGCCCTCAGCCTCGCAGTGTGCTCCGACGCTTCGAGTGCGAGGAGGGAAGGTGCCATCGAGCTGCCACCCCGGCCTAGCCTCGCGGTCGCCCCCTCACTCTGCTCCCACGGAGGCCGCCTCCTCGGCGTCCTCCCACCCCTCCCCCCCCCCCCCCCCGCCCAGATCCGACGGGAAGAGAGCGCGGGGGGGCCCCCCCCCCCCCCCGGGCCCCCCCCCCATGACTTTTCCCCCCCCCCCCGGGCGGAGCCTCGCGGCCAAGCGCGCCCATGGCTTGAGCATTGAGACAGCGGGCGCACATCTTTGCACGCATGTGTGGCCGTTTCCCTCCCACTTTATCCCTTCCAGGGGCAGCACGGCCCAGGGTGGGCCTGGAACCCCGAACCTTGCACTTGGAGCCCCGGAAGGCGGTCTGCTTCATCACCCTGCGATCCAGGGGCACTTGCTGAAATAAAGGTACAGGGGCCGGGATGATCTTCGTGGCATCTGATCTCCCTGGAATGGCCGGCTTTTTGCCCGCACTTGTTTCACCTCCTGTGCCCCCCACCCCCGCTTGAATCTTTCAGTTTAAGGGATGCCCTCCCCCGCCCTGTTCTTTCTCAATCCAATGCTTAGCCCATACATCCCGTTTTACAGCTGGGGAGTCTTTAGACGGCGGCTTTTATAGTATGCACGGGCACATTTTTACAGTTTTAAGTTTTTTACAAATAGTAATCAATGAGGGACTCGATCCAGATTGGGCCGATGGCTTCTGCTATTTCCACAATGGAAAATTTGCCACCCACTCCCTCGAAGATGAGTTGCGGAGAAGGGTAGAGGCTTCTTGGTCTTCAGTGTTCAAAGGCCACAATGCCCCGTGGGACCTTCAAGGCTCATGCAAATAAATCCATTGTACAGAAAGTTATTTTGAAAGATGGCGCTGTTTGAGTAAGGAGAAATATGGCACTTGTGAAATAAAGATATGGGAACACTGATCTCTGTTCCATCTGAAACCCTTGGATTGGCTGTTTTTTTTGCCCACATAGGCTCCCCCCCCCCCCGCTGTTTCTCTTTAATTTCTCTGTTGGAGGGTTTGGGGCTTATTTTTCATGAAATCAAATGCCATTGCCTCCCTGACCCTGCATCCCTTTTTATAAATAAAAGTGTTCTTAAAGAAATGCCCTTTAAACTCACCCCACATGGACTTAGTTTCTTTTTTCGTTGAGTCTGAACTCCAAATCTTTTTGCTCCTGATACCTTTCTCCTCTTTTCTATCCTCAGAGATCTTTCATGACAGTGCATCAGTGTTTCCACACATTGTCTGGCTTTTCAGAAATCCTTCTCCCACAACAGTCCTCAAACCCTTTTGTCCTTTCTTGCCAAGCTGCCTCTTGTGCCTGGAATTCTCCCCTCTGACCCCAACATCCAAGAAACACTATCTCTCTCTCCAAAGCCCTCTTCAAAACTTACCTTTTCCATAGAACCATTGGTCTACAATTCCCTTCAGGCATTCATCCATCAGGTGCTGAAACAGAACTCATGTTTCTTCAGTTTATCTTGGCCTTCATCTTCCCTGTGCCAAAATTTGAGCATTGTAAGTTCCTCAAATAAGGAGTTTGCCTTCATGTAGTTTCTCTGTGCAAATATAATCCGTCTATTTTGTAGCAGAGCAGCAGTAGTAACAAAATGCAGACACAGACAAAACACCTCAGACTTTTCTTTAAAACTGTATAGCCTCTACCACCAGAAAGCTGCTCTTGTTTTGCATATTGCTGACCAATACTCATTTCCAAAGTGACTGCAGCCTCATAAAATGTCTTAAAATTAAAAAGATAAAAGCAAAACCAATATTCAGCAGAAAGTGCAGTGGGATGCAGCTGGGGAGGAATTGCAGATCTTGCGTATTAGAAAACACCACAACATGAAGGTGTTAACACATCTCCAGATACAGATTACCTGTTCAGAATCCTTGTTCTCAAGCTAAGAGCTTCTTGGCTTTTCTCAGAACTAGAAAGATGGAAGAGCGCTAAACTTTAAAATACAACAGAGATGAATAAATGCATTGCCATCTCAAATTTTTGCAAACAACAGCCACAGAGGGATCCAATCCTGAGTGGTATCATGGTGCCACAAATTAATCCCTTTCCCTTGTGCCATTTGGACAATGAAAAGTCTGCCACCCACAGTGCTGAAGATGTTACAGTGTCCCTATTAGCAAAATGGGTGGGCACACAGGCTTTTACTAACATAGCAAACAGCTTTGTATGAGGTTTTCATGAGGAAAACAGCATGAGGAGAAAGATTTAACCCCCACACAATAGTCTGCATCAGGCCATTTGTTATGTAGAAATTAATATACATTAATGTTGTACCACGTAACCACCATAAGCCATTTCACTTCAAGAAAGAGGCTTGGATGCAGCTCACATTCAGTAATTTATTACCTCATCTTAGAAAGCAGCAACCTTTCCTTGCCCTGCTCTCCTCCACAACTAAACTTTACATTTGGTAACCCTCTAGATGCTAATATTTCAGACTCCTCTCTGAAGGAAAACATGAGATGGTTTGTTTTAGAAAGACATTTAGCATTTGGTATCAGCTCCAGCTGATGGCTACTAATTTATCCATCACCACCCCTCAATAAAAAAAGAAGGAAAGGAAAGACATTGCCAAAAGGTAAGACACTGATTTGCATAAATTTGGCCCATGCTAATTTAAATAAACATTTACATGCTATAATTTAAATATAAATACAATCAGGTACAACCCTTCTTTTGCAATGATTCACATTTAAAATACCTTAAACTGCCTGCCTATCCTCAAGTATTTAAGTGATTTATTCAACAATAAATCACATATCATAATTACAAAAATAAATGCATAAGAATAAAACACTATCCAAAAATAGCAGGGCACTGTAACAAACTGAACTCATGCAAGACCATAAAAAAACAAAAAAGAAACCTTAACATTGCATAAATAGCTTGCATAAACAGCTTTCTGTGACATGTAGTGGTATAAACTTCAGTTTATCTCACTTTGATCTCATCATGTTGTGTTTATTGAGAGTGTGCTTTAACTTGCGGTTTTCATGAAGATGAGGTAGTTTGCTTCTAAAATCATTCATCAGCAACAGTCCTATTTATTCTTGGCTTGTATTTGCTCTTCTACATCCCTTATTACATTAGCAGAGTTAGCAGCTGATGAGATAAATGTGTTTCTTCAAAGGACTGGTCCCACAAATCTAGGTGGTGAGGTTATATGGTCGTACCTGATATTCTGGTTTGGATTTAATCTTTGGTCGTCTGACGCTTTTTTGGTGTCATTGTTTGTTCTATTCTTTTTAAATAAATAGATCAAGGTACCCCACATTCCTTCTGCGTTTATGAGAAAAACAGATTTAATTCCTTCAACCTTTTTTCATATCAGCTGTCACCAAGACTCAAGGTCCTAGAGCCTTGACCATTTTCTTAAGTGCCCAATAAAAGCCTTCCATGTTATCTTGTCTATTTTTCTTGAACAGTGATGTCAAAAGTGGAAAACAGTTATTCAATGTTGGTCTTATAGAAAAGTAGTGTTACTCCCTAAATTTTGAATATGAAACCTCTGAGTGACATTTGACTTTTATGTAGCAGCATCATAGTGTTGACTTGTTTATCATGGATGCAGAGGTTAATCTGTTCACATGCTTCTGTCTGTGAAATGATACTAGAAATAAGTCTCCAAAGTTATCATTCCACATAAATCTATTTCTGTCAGACTCACACATGCTTTACTTGTGATCTAAAATTAAAAATAGGGAGTTCTCAAGCTTTTTATAAATAGGGCACCTAACAGAAAACAAATCACCCAGGACACTCACAAATTAGCAGCAAGGAGAGGCAGAGTCACAAAGTCGTGTCCGACCCATCGCGACCCCATGGACAACATTCCTCCAGGCCTTCCTGTCCTCCACCATCCCCTGGAGTCCGCTTAAGCTCAAACCAACTGCTTGACACCAACATCCAGCCACCTCATCCTCTGCCATCCCCTTCTTCTTTTGCCATCTATTGTTCCCAGCATTAGGCTCTTCTCCAGGGAGTCCTTCCTTCTCATTAGGTGGCCAAAGTATTTGAGTTTCATCTTCAGCATCTGGCCTTCTAAAGAGCTGTCAGGGTTGATCTCCTCTAGGACTGACCAGTTTGATTGCCTTGCGGTCCAAGGGACTTGCAGGAGTCTCCTCCAGCACCACAATTCAAAGGCCTCAATCCTTTTGCGCTCAACCTTCCTTATGGTCCAGCTTTCACAGCCATACATTTTAACTGGGAAAACCATAGCCTTGACTATACGCACTTTTGTTGGCAGGGTGATGTCTCTGCTTTTTAGTATGCTGTCTAGATTTGCCAGAGCTTTCCTCCCAAGGAGAAAGCGTCTTTTAATTTCTTGGCTGCAGTCCCCATCTGCAGTGATTTTGGAGCCCAGGAAAATAAAATCTGTCACTACCTCCATTTCTTCCCCATCTATTTGCCAGGACGTGAGAGGACTGGATGCCATGATCTTAATTTTCTTAATGTTGCGTTTCAAGCCAACTTTTGCATTCCCCTCCTTCACCCACATCAAGAGGCTCTTTAGTTCCTCTTCACTTTCTGCCATTAGAGTGGTATCATCTGCATATCTGAGGTTGTTGATATTTCTCCCAGCAATCTTAATTCCAACTGGTGATTCATCTAGCCCCACCTTTCTCATGATGTGCTCTGCATATAAGTTAAAATAGGTAGGGTGACAGTATACAGCATTGCCAAACTCCTTTCTCCATTTTGAACCAATCAGTGGTTCCGTGTCTAGTTCTCACTGTTGCTTCTTGACCCGCATATAGGTTTCTCAGGAGACAAATAAGATGGTCTGGTACTTCCATCTCTTTAAGAACTTGCCACAATTTGTTGTGATCCACACAAAGGCTTTAGCATAGTCAATGAAGCAGAAGTAGATGTTTTTCTGGAACTCCCTGGCTTTCTCCATGATCCAGCGTATGTTGGCAATTTGATCTCTAGTTCCTCTCCCTCTTCGAAATCCTGCCTGTACTTCTGGTAGTTCTCGGTCCACATACTGCTGGAGCCTAGCTTGTAGGATTTTGAGCATAACTTTGCTATCATGTGAAATGACTGCAATGGTGCTGTAGTTTGAACATCCTTTGGCATTGCCCTTTGGGATCGGAATATAAACTGACCTTTTCCAATCCTGTGGCCACTGTTGAGTTTTCCAAATTTGCTGGCATATTGAGTGTAGCACTTTTACTGCATCATCTTTTAAGATTTTGAATAGCTCAGCTGGAATACTGTTACCTCCACTAGCTTGTTGTTGCTCAGACTTCCTAAGGCCCATTTGACTTCACATTCCAGGATGTCTGGCTCGAGGTCAGTGATCACCCCATTGTGGTTATCAGGGACATTAAGCTCTTTCTTGTGTAGTTCTTCTGTGTAATCTTGCCACCTCTTCTTAATCTCTTCTGCCTCTGTTAGGTCCCTGCCATTTTGGTCCTTTATCATGCCCATCTTTGCATGAAATGTTCCTTTCATATCTCCAATTTTCTTGAAGAGATCTCTGGTGCTCCCTCTTCTATTGTTTTCTTCTGTTTCTTTGCACTGTTCATTTAAGAAGGCATTCTCATCTCTTCTAGCTATTATCTGGAATCCTGCATTCAATTGAGTGTATCTTTCTCCCTTGCCTTTCGCTTCCCTTCTTTCCTCAGCTATTTGTAAAGCTTCCTCAGACAGCCATTTTGCTTTCTTCAATTTTTTTTCTTTGGGATGGCTTTAGTTGCTACCTCTTGTACAATGTTGTGAACCTCCGTCCATAGTTCTTCAGGCACTCTGTCTATCAGATCTAATTCCGTAAATCTATTTGTCACCTCTACTGTATATTCATCAGGGATATGATTTAGGTCATACCTGAGTGGCCTAATGCTTTTCCCTACTTTCTTCAATTTAAGCCTAAATTTTGCAACAAGAAGCTCAAGATCTGGGGCACAGTCAGCTCCTGGTCTAGTTTTTACTGACTGTATAGAGCTTCTCCATCTTTGGCTGCAGAGCACATAGTCAATCTGATTTCTGTGTTGACCATGTGGTGATGTCCATGTGTAGAGTTGTCTCTTGAGTTGTTGGAAAAGAGTGTTTGCTGTGACCATCGTATTCTCTTGACAAAATTCTACCAGCCTGTGCCCTGCTTCATTTTGTTCTCCAAGGCCAAACTTGCCTGTTATTCCAGTTATCTTTTGGCTTCCTACTTTAGCATTCCAATCCCCCATGATGATAAGGACAGCATTTTTTTGGTGTTAATTCTAGAAGGTGTTGTAGGCCTTCAGAGAACTGGTCAACTTCAACCTCTTCAGCACCAGTGGTTGGGGCATAGACTTGGACTATTGTGATGTTGAATGGTTTGCCTTGGATTCGAACTGAGATCATTCTAACATTTTGGAGGTTGTATCCTAGTACTGCTTTTCCTACTCTTTTACTGACTATGAAGGCTACTCCATTTCTTCTGAGGGATTCTTACCCACAGTAGTATACATGATGGTCATCTGAATTTAAATTCACCCATTCCTGTCCATTTTAGTTCACTGATTCCTAAGATGTCGATGTTCAGTCTTGTCATCTCTTGTTTGACCACATCCAGCTTGCCTTGATTCATGGATCTTACATTCCAAGTTCCTATGGAGTATAGATCTTTGCAGCATCGGACTTTCCTTTCACCACCAGATGCATCTGCAACTGAGTGTCCTTTCGGCTTTGACCCAGTCGCTTCATTCTTTCTGGAGCTACTAGTACTAGCCCTCCGCTCTTCCCCAGTAGCGTATTGGACACCTTCTGACCTGAGGGGCTCATCTTCTGGCATCATATCTTTTTGCCTTTTGGTACTGTCCATGGGGTTTTCATGGCAAAGATACTGGAGTGGGTTGCCTTTTCCTTCTCCAGTGGATCACGTTTTGTCAGAGCTCTCTGCTATGACCTTTTCATCTTGGGTGGCCCTGCACGGCATAGCTCATAGCTTCATTGAGCTATGCAAGCCCCTTCGCCACGACAAGGCAGTGATCCATGAAGGAGACATTATTGTTATGTTGGTTGATTTCCTGTGACTGGAAGCTCCATAGTTCAGCTTTCTTCATATTCAGTATAGATATTGGATGGGTTTGTATATCACACTAAGCCACCCTGGTAATGAGCACTGTTGGGTTGGTTTTTTACTGCACAACCTACAGGACCCCACAAAAAATTATCAGGAAGCGTGGCATTCCACATTCCCCTCGCTTCTCCAGCTGCTATCCTTGCGTCCTTCACAGCAGAACCCATCTTGCCTCCCCAGTCTTTCTGCCCTTTAATTTGCCATCATATATTTTTCCAGAACCTTTAAGCAAGGGCAATTGGAGTCATGTTTTCTTTTTCAGCTCCTGCAAATTGCACAGTTTTAAAAATATTAGTAGTGTCAGTCTTTCACAGGTGCACAAGTAGCAATTATGGCAATCTGACATGTGTAGTCCTGCCTCATCAATTGCCTTTTCAGTTACCAGGTTTCAAGTGCCCAAGTGTAAGTTAAAAAGCACCAGTAAAAGGTGGGGAAAGTGGCAACAAAAGGTGCTGCAAAAAGGGATAGGAATAGTACCTTCCTCTTAACAATGTAATTATTTCAATTTTAGGGATGAACTGACAGTTCTCTGTACCTTCCCCCTTCATTGATTCTCTTGCTACTCCAGAAAGGGGCAATATTAACTCTTCCCAATTTTTAGTTCACTTACTACTGTGGTTCCCTGACAGTTTGGGAAAAAAAGTAGAAATTAGGAAATTTGCACCAGTGTGATAGCTGGGAAGTAAATGTGCATCTATATGAACAAAGCAGTTACACATTTCCATTTCATTTACTTTTCAGCCATTAAATATGTGTATATGTCTGCATTTTTTGTACAACCATCAGGGCGTTCCAGTAACCACGGCAGCAAGAGCTCCAAAAAGGAGCTGAGAAAAGGGAGATGATTGATGAAGATGATGATTATGGGGGAGGGCAATAAGAACTGTCAGTTCAACACTAGACATTGCTGTTTTAGCGTCAGTGGTAAGACTGCCCAAGTAAGTGACAGCAGGTTTTCCTGCCCTTGCCAGGCAACTCTGTAAGCATTCCTGACAACCACAGTGAAATCAACCTGCCCAATTTGGCTGTGGCAACAAGCCATCATGGGCAGGAACAACCCTAAAACAGGCCATGGATTCTCAGGGAGGCTTTTTCAATAAACAAACACTCCCTATAAGAAACTGTACTGGGTTCAGAAGATACAACAAGCCACCAAGGCTGTTTACTCATGCTGATTTCTTATATCATGTGAGCTGGGTCATGATTTCTGGAAATACACTGTCAGCAGAATATTTCAGGCAGAACTTTCAGAGCCAGAGAAGATATATGTATATATTTATATATTTGTAATTATTTCTAATAATTTGTATTTATTTCTTCTCTTCACATTGAACTTGCACCTTATTCCCCACAAGCTGTTTATTTTATCAACTCCTCCAGCTCCTTTTACATTTACTGTTTTCCCATCTTGCTGTTTCTTTCTCCGTTGAGATGATGATTATGATGACGATAGTGATGGCATTATGCAAAATAATTTTTAAGCTGTCTTCAAGAGAATGACTATGTAAAGGCAGTGTACAAAAGAAACCTACAAAACCATTGTTTAAAATGTCAACCCCCCCCCCCCCAATTCCTCCAAAACCAAATTGGCCATTTTTCTTTAGAGGAAGAAAGCTGGAACAGAGAGGGCCTCCTTCCCCTTCCCTTCCTGTCCTATACCCCTGAACTACTCTCTTTCCCAGCCACTTTCACCCCATTGACCTTCATCTCCCCTGGCCCCAGGCATGCCAGCAAATACAGGTCTCCAGTTGCTGCTGCTGCCGCCGCCCAGTACCAGAATTTATTTCGGAGGTGGTGGTTGTGGCAGCCAGGAAGCATAGCAGCTGTGCCTCCCCTTTCCCTCCCTCCCTCCCTCCAGTCCAACTTTATCTGCTACAACCTTGCTCTCTAACCAAATCCTGCTCCCACACTTGCCTATGCATTACACGTGGCTGGAGCTGATGCTAAATGAGCAGGTGAGCAAGGAGACCTTGTGTGCATGGCAACACTAAGACCCACCTGAAGATATTTGGGGCCCACTGGTACTTCCTGGCTCATTGCTTGAGAAATTAAAACAATACTTGCCAACTAATTTCTACAAAGCTGCTTCTGCCCTTGCAAGAGATTCTTCATTATTGTTTGTTTGTTTGTTTGTTTACAACTCAATGGTAGCTGCACAATGATTCTTAGCAGAAATAACTACTACGAGAGCTGTTCAGCTTTTCAGTTCACTTCTAGATCAAACTGGGAATGTGCAGAAAAGGCTTTTTATTCATTTATTTATGCTATACATATACTAGACTAAGATGCTGCTGCCGGAACAGATCTCAATGAATATACCAAAGAAACTTGTGGAACCTTAAAAATTAACAAATTTACGGTGCCATCCAGTGTTGCTGCCTGGAACCCTCCAAACTCGAAGGATTGTGGATGTTGTGGAAGGATTGTCTTCACAGTTCCCTGCCCTCCAAAACCCTTAGAACAGTGTTTTTCAACCTTTCCACAGCTGGGAACTGGCAAAAACAGGAAAACCACCTTGGGAACTGAGGCAGAAACAAAAAGCACCATACACATAATACAGTATTTTGTGTATTAGTTTCCAAACACAATATCAAAAAAAAAGAAAGAAAATTCTCCAAAACAACCAGAAACCAAGTAAAAAAGAATGCCAACAAAAGAACAAAATACCGAAATTGGCACAGCATGTCTCCCAGCCAGCTCCCACCAAGCCATCTCTCCCCCCCCTGCCCCCCCCCCCCCCCCCGCAGCACTGGCACACCCCCAACAAACATGATGCCATCCAAAGAAGAGGAGGTGGAGCACAACCAGCCCCCACACAGGTCAACAGCAAGTGGGATGCAGCCCTCCCAAGGACTGGCAGGAAATCTCCCACAGACCAGTGCCTGTCCCTGGACCAGTGGCTGTTTTACCTTGCTCATGAGGAGGAGAGCTTTCCTTCTTCCCCAAGTGACATTATAGTGCAAGAAGAGACAAGAAAGAACCTGGTCTAAGGATGCCGCATGAAAAAGCAAGCCTTCAACCTTGTTTGCCATTTCTGTTTGATTACGTACTTTTTATTGATGCTTATTTTTGTATTATCTGTATATACACAGCTTTGTGAGGTCCACCTGAAAAGCAGCATATACTTAACTTTCTTCTAAAAAAAAATCTGAACTTTGTGTAACACAATGAAGGCCCTGTTTGGATGATGCTGGGTCAGAATTTTGCTCAGGCTGAAGAAGTGACAGTCCAAACGATGAATGGTTGGTTAGTTGGTTAACCACAAAAGCAAACATTCCGGGCAAGTTCTGACTTCTCCCCTGTGATGCCGTCCAAGCAAGGCATAGGGAGAGAAGATCAGGACCCCCCCCCTTTGAAAAATGAGCCAGGGGCAAAAGGGCAGGGTTACCACATTGATGTAAGTGAAATAATACACATGCCCATCTTAAGTGATCCCCCGCCCTACCCTAAAACCACAGCATCTAAATTTCCTGACTGCATCACTGCTTCCCCCACCCCCTTTCCTGAAAGCTTAAGTTTCTGGCTGACAATTGTATACATCAGTTTTTTCAGGACTGTAGCATGTTTCATTGTGTGTGTGTGTGCGTACACACGCGCGCACACTTTTAAGGAACTATGTAAGAAAAACTGGTACGATGACTTGTATTCTCTCCCAAGTTACAAGAACAAGGAGACCTTCCAAGAAATATAACGCCTACATACAGTGGAAACAACTAGTGGGCAAATATTCATCTGCAGAACTCTTTGCTGTAAGATTTACCAAAAATCAGAACATCATCCTATGCGTATTTAGACAGGACAAAGTCTGACAGTTCCTGACATTCCTCAGCCAGCACATCCAAAGACACAAAGTTAGCACTCTAAATTAAAAGCAAATGCAAGTCATGGTGATAATTGTTAGATCAGGAAAGCATTCTTACTCTTGCAGGCTGCTGTGCATGAACCGCACTTCTATGTTGGGAGTGGAAAGATTTGAAGTCGGCATGTGTAACTTCAAAGACACTAAAGCAGTCTTCTGCAGTTGGTTTGCAGATACTCCAGACTACAATTTCCATCATTTCTGATCATTGCCCATGCTGGCTGGGGCTGGTGGGTGTATGGTAGCCCAAATAACTAGAGGGCACCATTCTTGCAGTTTCCTGTGTGGTCCTAAACAGACTGCCTGCTACTTTACAAAACATCCATATCCCCCAAAGGAGGACACATATGAGGGGTGTTCAAATTGTAATTACTGATTCTGTGATTCTGCAAAGAACAGTTTGATCATACATGGATCCTTTCCATGATCCTCAATTGTTCAATGGTCCTCTTTAAGTCTCTTCAGAGGACTTAATTCCAGACAACATTGGCTTGTTGTCTGTTTTGGCTGCCAGATGCACTGACTCCCCAGCTTGAGTGTTACTGCAGCCTTCCAAGATAAATGTTCCATATCTCAAATACTGAGGTCACTGCAGAGACAACAAGAATTATGTTGCTCTCATCATTACTAGGGAAGTCACTGATATTAGTCCATAGTCATCAGCCAGCACTACAATATTAAGTTGCTCAAGACACATGTACCATGAACTATGAAAGCTTTCCAGCGATTGTGAGAAAACATTTATTTACGCTTTTATTTCATTTCCTGGGGTGAAATATTGTGTCAGGAATACATGATTTCCTTGAAATTTCTCACTGTGAGAATATTGTGAAAAAGAGTCTAGAAAGGCCCTTAGCTTTTGTTCAGGGGTTTTTGTAATATTTTCTTCAGAGGGTGCAGACAGGGTTTGTGTGATGGACCATTAGCCAGGATTGGCCTCTTTGTCATCGTCCTCCTCCTGCTGCTTCCTTTGCTCAAATACAGAAGAAGGACAATGGAAGGAAGCTGTCATTTCTTGCTCAGTCCAGGGCTGATGCCAAAAGTTGGGCACATGGAGAGCTTGTATGCCAACACTCCAAGCTGACCCACTGACTAGAACCCTCTGGAATCGCTGTCTCCTCATCTGTCTTATGTACCTTGCTCACTTGCTTCTCACTCTGATCCAAGCAACAGTGATGAGGAGAAGTGACTGCTTGCTCCCAGCTCTCTGCCTGTCCAGAGAGGATGCAGCAGCATGTTGATGGAAAGAGGAGGATGAGCAAGAGCAGCTGTTGACAATGGCAGTGGGAAAATAGGCTCAGTGTAGGAGGGGTCCACAGGGTATCGTGGCCACAGGCCCTCCAAAACCTGGAGCCCACACTGTCCCTGACCTTTACATTTCCCAGCCATCTCTGGTTGAGGGGGGTCTTTCTAGTCCCTTCAGGTCAGCCAGTGGTAATTCCTCTCTATCGTGCAGATCATCTGCTTCCCTCACAGAAGGAAAGCTGGGGATGCAAATGCCAGTCATCCGTCACATATACTTACTGGAGGGGTTCATACTGCTGGTTTGTCATTGGCTTAATGCTGGGATCCTTCCTGAGCATGCCCTCTGCTGCTCCCTCAAGGATGCTAAAGAAGAAATTAAAAGCATTGAAAGCTCTTTGCAGACTGAAAATGTTCTACAGAAATGATTAACAAACGGCCGAGTTCTACAGAAATGATTACTACTGAAACACCCAGAAAGCATAACATTGGATGGAACGGTTAGTGCCTTCTCTGAAAAATCCAGCCAGTAGAATGAAAGAGACGATGCGCTGAAAAAACAGAGAGGGTACATCAAAGGAGTCAACGTCCTTTCTGTTCCAGAAGCAGTTCCCATGAATCCTGTGTGTTCTAACAAGCCTATGCAGGAAGCAATATTCAGAGCAGTTGTCCATGCTTCAGCACTCAAGACAGGCCCTTGGGAGTTTCCTGCACTTTCACTTTCAGTAGTCACTCAGAGACTCCAGCAGCCACTTCCGAGAATACAGCAAAGTGTACAGCCTTTGGCAGAGCAGCATTGCACAGCATTTCTCTCTGCTAGTTGTATCGATTTACACACGAGAGAGGTCTGCATGGGTATTTTATACTTGCGTTGTCAAGCCTTTCCTGTATTCCTAGCACGGCAAACTGCAGTCCATTCATTTAGCTGGGATTAAATATAAATGAACATTTGTAGCAGTACTGTGAGAGCAGGACATTGGGGCAGATGTTCAGGGCTGCAAACAGCAGGGCTGGCTTACCGCATTTTGAAGGAAGTGAAATAATATAATCTATGTTGCCATCCGAAGGGTGTGGGCATGAGTCCTTTAAGTCCAGAGTCTAAAATTATCTAACTCCATCATTGCACTTAGCTACAGCTCTATTTTTTAAAAACTGGCAGCGTTTCCCTCATTAGGTGTACCAAATGGTCATCTGAAGTTTTCATCGAGGCGTGCAATAATAAAGCAGGAACAACTGAGCTGGAGTGGTTACCCTTTCACCATTTCTTTCCTTCTAGCCCTGTGCTACAAAATAGTCATTGGCTGATTGACAGGGACACATCCTATGATTGACTTCCTTGGTTTCCTCCTCCTCAAGTTCTTGGCTGTCATATGATCCAGCTTTTCTTCCCTTTCCTCTCCTTTGTGGTCTGTGCTGAAGGGGAAACATCCTGTACTCCTCAAGTGTTCTCAAGTAGCAGGATTCAAAATAGTCCAGTGACAATGAATGTTGCTCCTTTTAAGGCACATGTCAGCATCTTTTTATTTAATAGTTAAATGAGTCATTTATTTGCTGCCACCAACTCCTACCATCAGTCTAAAAGCAATCAAAGCAAGGTCTTCCCCGCATGAATAACTTAGATATTCTAAAATTATGAAGCAGAAATTTTGTAGTCTATTTTTGAAAATATTATTTCACACCAACCAACAATTTATAAAACATATAAGTAGTGAAAACATGTGATTCTATGTATCTGATTTCCCTAGTCAGCTGCCCCCATAAGTATTGGACTATCACTCCCAGCATTCCCCAGCTAGCTAATCTGGACAGGGCTTATTGGGAATAATAGTCTAAGGCAGCAGGTTGGGGACATAAGCAAATGTCACTTAGTTAAGCCCATTAGGGTGAGGAAATGAAGGAAGCACACACCACAGCGGTGGTTCTAAGAGAAAACAAAAGCTAAGTCCATTTTGTGACATAGATTACATTTTTTAAAAAAGTAATAGATATGTATGATCTGTCTTTGAACAGACTCCTGGAGGAGGATCTGCTTCTACCTACCGGCATTCACAAAGAGCAGCAAGAACACTTAACTTTTACAGTGTAAGCAACTCTAGGGCAGGATGGGCTGGGAAGGCTTAGTTCTAGTCCCCTTTAATTTTCATCTTCTGGAGTCCCTGCTAACTAAGGACTATATGTTAGTGATAGGTTGCATATGCGACTTGCAGAATATCCCAGCTTCAGTTCCTGGAATCTCCACTAAAAGGATTGGATAGCAGGTGCTATGAAAGACTGAAAACCTTTAAGAACTGCTGTCCATCAGAGCTGACATCATTGAGCTGGGTGGACCAAATTGACCTGATTTAAGGTAGCTTCTTAGTATGGAAGAGGGGATTGCCTTCCCACATCTAGTGGTCTTCCTTCCTCCCTCCCTCCCTCCCATTCATGAATATGGCTTGCTCTGTTCAATTAAGAATGAGAAAAAGTACACAGCCCATAGTGTACAAGCCAAGAACACGTGTATTCTAGTTTAGTGGACAAAATGTAAATTCAGTCTCACCTTAGAGAATGAGTGCTTTGGGGTTTACAGAGTCTGGGATTTAATCAGGGACAAATAAGGCACTCTAACTCAGAAAAGCATGTTTGTAGAGGCTTGCTACCCACTCCATGTAACTAAACAGTAGGGTTTTAGCACCAGCTATGCCTTTCTTTCTCAGGAATATAAAAAGAGGCAGTGCCACCTCATTGCCTATGCTCATATTTAATTTTTTAGGAAAAGTTTATAGTTATATTCAGAGAACAAATGCAAAAGACAGATAACAAGAAATGACCTCAGTCTTGGAGAGAATCTCCTCCAACCACCTTGTTGTGTGAGTACCAGGGACAACATTTGCAGACACTGGCTGGATTTGCATAGAACAGTAAGAGAGGATTGTGGAGATTGCTGGCATATAGTGAATAAGCTATATGCTTATACCAACAGCCCATTTGCTCAGCTTTGCATCTGTTGAGTGTGTTGTCTGAATCAGAGATCCTAGTGTGGCCTACCTTGATAAGCTGGGATTTACAAACCAAGATCAAATCCTGGTTTGTAATCCCTGCATCTAAGTGAAGTAAACAGCCAAGATTCCCAGTTTGGAAGACATATGAAATAAACTCTTTCTGTTTTGTTTAATCATTCACACCAGCAAGGAGGAACAAGACAGGAGTACAGGGGGCTGTGATAAGCTAGAATCCTAGTTTAGTGTTCTGTACAAACAGGGTTAGTCAGTGCCAAAGTCCCCTCTGCCCTTCCTGTTGATTGAATGTCAACAGAAGTTGTGCCGTGCTGGACACTGAACTTTGCATTAGAGGAGCCAGGGGACAATTCCATGTCACCTGGAGAAAGCAAGTAGAAGATTTAATTAGTGTCAGGGTTCCTGTTGGAGTGACAGAGAGTTGGTTACTTTCCTTTCTGAATACGTAACTTTTAAACTCAGTCCACATTGTACTGTTCTGGGGATTTCCCTTACCCTAGGTGGGTTTTTCCCCCCAAAGGTTCTTTTTGGGTACTTCTGCAAATATTGGGGCTCCCCAAGCCTGCTGATACCACCCTTTTGTATGTGGGCAGTGTCTTTTTGATGACAGAAACAATGGCAGTTGCAGCCTAATACCGGAAATACCGAGTACAACATCTGCAACTGCCTGAGAGAGGCTGCAAGAGAATTCCCTGTCTCCCTGAGCTCTTTCCCCACTTTGGCAATCCATTTTTGAATGGCATCTCAAGCTTTTAATAGCCTTTCTACCTTTTCTTTTTTCTTGGAACCTGTGCACTCCTTCCCTCCCTCCAGCAGCCCCACCTGTTGCTTTTACAGTGAAAACAAAATACTCTCAATTGCCACCAACCAAGGCTAGCTCATCTTCAGTCATTATGTTGGTGAAGATACCGTTTTATGTGGATAATTAGTACAGTGCTGAGAGAGGCATGTCATATTTCTTTCCCCACCCCTTTGCAGGATCTAGAAAGGGCCGGGGACTCCCTCCCGCTGGATGCAGACAGGGACTGGATGCACTCAGAAAGTTCAGAGAAGGTTAATCCATGAAGAATGAATGAATGAATGAATGTGTACTGTGAGGGACTGGCAGGGCCCTTGGCATTTCTTCCTGCTAATGAGCCAGAAAATCACTTGTGAAGCTTCTTCATCCCTTGCTCAAACCACCGATGTGCAGGACCAATAGTATAATCAAACACGTCTCTTACCAAACTCTCTGTACATTCTGTCCCTGTGCAGTTCTGTCCCTCCCACCTTCCTTATTAGACCTGTGACTTAGGCCTGCCTGACCCTTTTCCTGGAGCAGAATTTGCTGCCTAAACACATACCGTCCTACTGCACACATTTTAAATCAGCACTACAACACCTTTTGCATCTGGCACAACTCAGAAGCTGACTGTGCATTCAGGTAGCACATTTTTTTACGGCTGATGTAGCACCAGAGTGAAGAAAAACAAAGGAAGAGGGACCGAGAAGCTTATGCAATTCATGTGTTTGCATTTAAGGCACTGCAAGACTTGCTTTTTGCTGTGATAGACATGGCTACTCCTTCTTCACGGTCAGATACATCCAGACAGAGGGATCTCCACACTAACAGAAACCATTGTACAGCTGTGCCATCTTTTTCACCTTGATGGGGGGGGGGTTGGGGGGGGGAGTACCAAAAAAGGTGGAAGAAACTGTGGGAATACATGGGAGGGCTGCAAGTGCAAGATGAGGATGGTGATACCTGCAGCTGCCCCATAATTCTTGTGGATATTGGTGCAATAAAAGCATCATGATTGCCATTCCCTTTCATTGCATTACCTGCTGTAATCCCACTAGATCGTTTGGACTGCATGGTGATCCTGGAGCTTTTTTTGGGAGGGGGCTCTTACATTTTTTAAAAGGAGTATTTAAAGCATCGAAAGTAGAAATAAAAAATAAGTATGGAGACAATGGAGTGAAAGCTAAACAGGTATACAGAAGTGGAAATATGATGCCATAACTATATTTTGTTTGGCACAGCAATAATATTTCAAATATCACATTCTGTCTCAGACATTTAAGTTACACTTCCAAATTAATTCTGGTCAACTATGTTCATGTACACAAAGCACCAGATCCCACAATTTAATACAACCCTCCATTTGGGAGGTTTTTTCACTTCCAGTATTTGATGCATAGTGTTAATCTGACTTCCTCTGTCAAATGAAGCAACAATATTTATTTGTTTTTAGAAACTATCCACTTTTTTAAAAGTCAACATAAAGACAGGCCAGATCAGCTAAAACTTTTATTGGAAATGGTCCAAAACCCATGCCCCCCCCCAAAAAATGCAATGCAACTCAAACTATAATATGCTGCATATCATGTTTGTAAATGAGTAGCTATTAAATATATAAAATGGTAAATAAAAAACACAATCAAAAATCAAAACAGGAGCAACTAAATAAATAACAAGTATAATCAGATTGTGCTAGGGCCTTACCAGATCACTGCATGGCAATCTGGAAAAGTATTTTTGTAGGAATCCTTGAAACTGCCAGTGCAAAAAGTGATACCCTAAGACCACATTTGGACTTCATGGTAAAGCAGAATTATTTTGAATGGCTCTCAGCAGCAAAAGCACCTAAACAAGCCAGGGTTTCTTCATCCATGGTTTGCTTAGCATGATGTCTAAATCCAAAAATCTATATAAAATCCTATATCACTTAAACAATTTATCTAGGCATTATGATAAGTGGGAAAATACATGACGCAAGCAGAAACAGGGCCTTGCTGAGTGGCCCTCCTTATGCTGTGTCAAAATGTATTCCACCTACCGGTATTTGCACGTATAGTGCAAATGCCTGTGATTGGAAGACTTTCATTTGTACAGCTGTCCTTCAAGACAACGAGCACAACCAGAGTTCCAAATCTCAGGGAATCCTATGCAAGTATAGCTGCATTGAATGAGATTCACTGAAACGAATGAGACTGAAGTTGATCATGACTAACCTATGTCCCATTCATTTCAATGGGTATATTCTAACTAGGACTTATGTTGGATTCTACCCTCTGGTTTGTTCCTCTTCTAAGAAGCCAGAGCAATATAAACCACAGTACGTTTTTGGCTTGTGATGTTGGATTATGAGTCGTCAGTTCAGATGTCTCTCTCAAAGATTCCACAAAAACAACCTCACTGGGCCAAAGGAATACAGTCATTCCATTGATATGGGCCACTGATCGTGGGCAATGGCACAGCTGGGGCGGGAGGAACCACACAGAATGATAAAGCTTTCCCTGGAATTTCCCAGCTGCACCCCTGGCTGCCTGCCATTATTCATGCACTGCTAACCTCCCACCTCAGTTACTGCAATGCACTGGACTCGGGCCTGCCTTTGAAGACAGTCTGGCCAGAACAGGGCCACGTGATTGTTCATGAACACAACAGCCAGTCCTACACCAGCTTCACTGGCTTCCACTTGCATCCAGGTCCCATTCAAAGTGCTTATGATAACATTTAAAGCCCTAAACTGCCTGGGACCAGGTTGTGTGGATGGTTGCCTCTCCCCACACGTTCCTGCCCGACCATTAAGATCTTCACCTGAAGCTCTTTTCCAGGAGCCACCCCCTGAAGAAGTGAGGGGGGATGTTGCCCAGGAGAGGGGCTTTTTCAGCGGTTGTATCCAACCTGTGGAACACGCTCTCCAATGAGGTCCATCCGGCATTGTCTTTCTTGTCCTTCTGGCACCAGGCAACAATCTTTTCATCCAAGAAATACTTTAAATGGATAGCTGTTTTAACGGTCTTATTAAGATCTACTTGGTGCTAGATTACTTTTATATTCTTGTCACCCACCCATTATTGTACTGGTTTTTTATTATGATGTTTTATTCTTGTAAATTGTTTTAATCTGCTTTAAATTGTTTTTATTTATTGGAACTGTAAGCTGCACAGAGAGCCCTATGGGCTAATGTGGTGGTATAGAAATGTATTAAATAATAAATAAATACAATCAGGAAGAGTAAATGGAGGCAATATAATGATATTTTTTATCCGGCCAAAATCATCTGAAAACTTCTAATTCTATGACTAATACTATGCTCAAAAATGTAGGTCCAACATCTCCATAAAAGATGGCCAGAAAATGTGTAGATACAGAACAATGTAGAAATCCAGTCCCTGCAATTCTATAACTTGTTATAATATAATGTTAAGAGATCTACTCAAGGATATTTTTCCAGGATTTAAAAACAGCCAATTATGGTATAATGGACATGTGTCACAACTGAAGGAAGTCCACCTTCAACACAAATCAGAGCTTATAATACCACAAGGGAAAACTGATAACATTTTGAAAATAAATGTTCTGCAAGAATTCCTGTTTCACACACAATCTGAGAATTACCTCAATCCCATACTTCTGCCACATACAAATTCTGGCATATCTTGCTTCAAGACAGTGCTAAAGCCACATTTCCTCTGATAAAACATTAATATAGCTCCCAAAGTTTTAAATGCTGAAAGCTTTCGTATGTCTGTATCCATCAGGATTGAACTCAATATATGTGAAGGTATCTTTAAAATTAATTCATAAATGTTTGAATCACCATCCTGGGTCTATCGTTGCACAGCTATTGACCAGAGGAACTTATGATGTTTCTTTCCAAAGACCAAAACCTTGGTTTTGAATAATTAATGTTTAGATTCACCTCTTTGCAATATCCACAAGTGCCTTCTTAAACCCACATGCACAAGAGATTGAACCAAATCATCACTGTCACCAAAGAATAGATTATGTATGGGAAAAAAGAGCAATCCTATGACCACCCCTCTCCCTTAACCAATGGATTGTTTGGATCCCAGGATGGAGGTCAGAAAAAGAAACCCATCCTTGGAGGTAGGCATCCATGCCAGGATTCCCCTCCCCTGCCATGCAACCAGCATGAAAAGAGCCGCACTGGTTGCTTGTCTAACCTTGGAGAAGAAGCAAAAGAGGCAGGGAGGGGGGAAGGGTGGTGGTGGGGAAGAGAGCAGGGCCACCAGGATGGAAGCAGATTTTGATGGTGTCCTTCCTTCCTGTCCAAAGTACTGCAGCTGGACAGACAAAATCAGCCAACTGGCAGAGTGGTAAAAGTAGGAATGCTTCCCCCACGCTCCTTAGGATGCCTGCAGTCCTCCAAGTTCTGAGGCTTACAGGCATCCTGACTGGATTGCACTCTAAAAAACAGATTGAAAAGATAGAGGGCTGAATACCCTCCTGCTTAACTCCTTCATGCACTGGAATGTCTTCAGACAAGGAAGTGAACTTTCTACTCTGATTCTTATACTATGTATGATATTTGATGCATCTGAAATCTGATGCTGGAGCAGAGCTTTGTGTTACCCTGGACTGACAGAAAGACAAGTGGGCCCTAGAGCAAATCAAGCCAGAATTTTGCTTAAAGTCCTTAATTCATTGGAATTTCTTCAGTCAGTGAACATGAACTTTCCATTCTGGTTCTCACAGTATAAATATTTCTTGTGTTCAAAACAGTGTGAGGGGAGAGCTCTGGGAATACCCTGGACCAACAGAAATACAAACAAGTGGATCCTGGATCAAATCAAGCCAGAACTTTTCCTGGAAGCAAAAATGACAGAACTGAAGCAGTTGTACTTTGGGCACATCATGAGAAGGCAAGTCTCACTGAAGAAGAGTAAAAGACGAAGGAAGAGATCAAATACGAGATGGATCAATTCTGTAAAGGAAGCCACAGCCTTAAGTTTACTAGAGTTGAGCAGGGTTGTCCAGGACAGGACATTTGGGGGTGGGAGGGTGTTCCTCCATAAGGTTGCTATAAGATAAAGACAGCTTGATGGCACATAAATACAACAGAAGGAGGATATTCGCTTCTCAGGCAGGGACCACAACACTTCTGTGACTACATACAGGCAAAATACATTATAGTGGTACAAAGGAAAAATCATTTCATGGGTTCAGCTCTACCAGAACTTATGAAATTAGCCCTCCTTGTTATGAGGCTCAGGCAAACGGTTCCATAACTCCTGTCCAATGTTCTTGTGGCAAAATCAGTATTTCTACCTTCCAGCTGCTTTTAAAACTGTCTCTTTGAAGTGTGCATAGAAAGACTGGTCTAAAATGCAGCCATGCCAAAGCAAATACTTTCTAAAGGTACCTGATTTGCAGGAAGGCAACTATTTTATATGCCTGTGGGGGGCTAATGACCTCTAATTGATTTCCAGGAAAATTACCCCTCCTCGTTCCCAGTCAGAAGCACAGTCAGAGTGTTTTCATGGCAACCTTTTCCTTTCCAAACCGCACCTTCAATTACCCTCTAAAGCGTCTAAACAATATGCATCTACTTAGCCAAAGGATGAGGCATGGTGGATATTTCCACTTAATCTCCACGCCAAAGGCATTTTGTGATTACATGAGGGCAATTATCCACTAGCTGTGCCACAAAGACAGGAAGATTGGTCCCAGTTTCTTTCCTGGCCCCAGTCTTTACAGGCATGGAACCGCTGGCTACAGTCTGCTGGGGTTCTCTCAAGAAAAGAGATGTTACCTCCAGTGTGCCTCAGCTTCTGGACTCAGTCTGCTCTGCAATTCTGAATTTGTGCTGGATAAAAAATAAGGAGGGCATCAGACATCTCATAAAAGTTTATTGCTGACACATTGGCAATATTTTTTCCAATTCCCCCCTCCCCAAAAAACCCTGAACTGAAGCAAGTAGGGGGGGAATTATTTATCTGTGTATTGTTTTATTTATTAGATTTATATCCTACCTTTTTTTAAGAACACAAAGAGGCTTACATCATTCTCTTGTTTTCTATCTTATCCTGACAACAGCAACCCTGTGAGGGAGATTGGACTCAGACTCTGTGACTGGCCTAAAATGACCATAGAGCTATTTGGCTCCATGGGTGAGCGGGGATTAGAAACCCAGATCGCCCAAATCACCCAGCCATGCTCTTAACCACTGAGCTTCATTGGCCGTCACTGGAAATGTGTGTGCAAATTTGCTTGCAGAAGCATTCACAGTCACTCTTGCTCTCGCTCTGTGTGTGTGTGCATTTAACGTACCATTGCACTGTTTTCCTAATGAAAACCACCCTTTCTTTTTTCCATTGGGAAAATGGCAAACTAGGGGTGCAACTTTGATTAAACCTCCTCTATCTCACTGCTATGCTGAACACATTCCTCAGAAGTATGCCAGTTTAAACTACAACTGGGAACTGCAGTAACTGAGCTCCTGTGTAGCAATATTTGATCCTAAAAAATAGTGCTGGGGATGGAAGCAGTTAATTGAAGTGTTCCCAGATCCAGCACAATGCTTCTTCCAACCTTCTAGGACTTGTTTCCCTGTGTTACTGAAAGATCACTGATTGCAAAAGAGGCACTGATATTAGTTCCAGTTCTTCTCTCTTCTTTCCTGTCTGGTTTCCCATTTGAGTGTTTCATTTTACAAAAATGCAGCCCATAAAGTAGGCTTTGAAAGAGGGAAGCTACTTTTGATACCAGAAAAGGGGTTAGTCCACCTATTTAGCAAGGTGAGGTTGTGATTCTGTGGGGTTTGGCTAATGAAAGCAGCTCAGCCAGCATTTAATGAAGAGTCTGTACACCCAGGGGAGTGAGAAGCCAAGATTACATTGAGCCAAATAATGCTGATGGCCTCTTGAAGTCATTTAATGGCACTGGCTATGAGCTGTGGGATGCTTAGGGAAAAAATAGCAGAGGTCAGGCCTTGCTGGTTGGAAATTATGGGAGTTGTAGTCCAATGCTTCTGGAAGGTTCTAGGTTGGAGACACTATTCTAGACTGTGGGAAAGGCTCACTGCCTGACACTCTGGTGAAGCAGAATATACGGGCAAAGGTGCTCCTAAAGGTATTTAGCCTATGAAGGGCTTTAAAGGTAATTACCAACACCTTGTACTGTATCCAGAAATGTATTGGCAGCCAGTGCAGAAAATTTAAAATAGGTGAAATGTGGTCTTTCCTTGATGTCCCAGAGACCAGCCTGGCTACAATACTTTGTACTAGTTGCAGTTTCCAGGGCAGTAGAACGCATTGCAGAAACTGAGCATAGTGGGAGTGAATTTCAGCCATGCCGTCTGAAGGGATACCAGTAGGAAGAAAGATGGAGGAGGATGGAAACCACTCATGCATGGGAAGCACATGCCTGTCTGAACCCAGGACCCTGGATAAGAAACCATGCCCCATGTTAAACACGGAGCATGGTTTAGCATTATGTTTGAATACAACACCTGTTTCTAGAAGATGCAGGAAGAAAAGTGGGGGAAAGCATGATTTATCCCAAAAGGAGAGGAGTGAAATCAGGAGGTGGGTTTGTAGATTAATGCCCCCCCATCTGCCCTTGTCCAAGCTAACTGGTATTTATATTCACTCATCTACAGATATGATGGGAATGAGATACCAGGCTTGGAAACACTATTCCTTGGCTGCACTTAAGAGCTGCTTCCCCTGAGCAGCCCTCTCCCAAGAAATGGGCTCCCACAGCCCTTGGCTTCTGTACCAAAGCACTCTCCACTAAGTTCTGCTCCTGAACTGTGACTGGATGACCTGTGTTGGGAAAATTTAGATAAACCTTTATTTTAAAAAGGTTGCTTATACGTACCTTTGTGTTATAAAATGAAACCTGCAGTATCCTTGCGCTTCTTTCTCAGAAAAAAACAGAATTCCAAGCCAGGCTTCTGTGAGCTGTTCCTTCTCAGGAACTCTCAGCTTGCCTGAGATGAGCAGCTACAATTGCTGAAGGGGAGCTCCCAAGGAACGTTAACCCCTGATTATTTTTCTGCTAACAGCAGCAAAAGCTGATAAGGCTGCCTGGCGAGTTTTCTAGCAATATTGCAATCACCCTCATTTGCATGCCAGGACCCACAATAATCCTGTGCCTCAGTGATCATTACATTAATTTCCTGTAATCAACACTATTGTATTAAGTCCCCTCTGCAGATCTCTTACATTCTTTTGACTGTATTCCCATTATTTCATTATTTCGTCTCATCGTCTGCCCTGCTGCTGTGTCTGTGACACAGAAACTATAAAACACTCTGTAGATGTTCTAAAAGCTTGTGGTAGGCTGTGTGAACCTCTATCAGGGAGCATGCTGTCATTAGCTGCTGCAGGAACTGGGCCGTTGCACCATTAAACTGCTGAAGTTCAAAACAATTAGGTCTTCCCTACGAATCTGAATGTTCATTCCTTGCAATTGGAATTTTGGGACTCTGACATCTGAAAGAACATAATTCAGATGCACTTACTTCATCTCCTTACCTTAATGCTACCACTGAAATTTGACAAATGCTAGAAAGAATTGTAATGCTGGCATTCATGATCACCATCACAGTTTTGCCTGCTCCGGACAGGCTTCAGATAGTCTATCTCATGCATTGCTTTGACACTAGAGACTTTTAAGGGAGCTGAGCTTAAAACAGCAATTTGCTGAATTTAAAACTGAGGTTCCACACCGTGCTTAATATTCTTTGTAATGTTTAATCCAACTAAATCCAATGCAACATAAATAGTTGTTGAATATTTTGTATCCCTTCCTTTTTAGCAGGACTAGGTGATTTATGATGAATTGTCCCTTAATTGTTCCTTGCATAGCTTTAATCACACTGTTATTCTATTCCCCAGGATAGGGTTGAATTTGTGATTTCTTTTTATTATATTTTTTCACTGTTATGTTTTCATTCATGTTAAACTATTAAAAAGAAGAGAAAGTAATGAAACAAAATCCAGTAAGGTAAACTTCCCTTCACACTCACAATGCAAGGGAACAGAAATGGATACTGGGGCACCTGAGGGGTAATATATTGCCCAGATCAACAGGAAAGACTAAAATGGTCTGAACTGACAAAGAGCCTTTTAATTAAAGGCACAAGAACTCTTTCCAACCCAAATAGTGCTTTGCCTATCAACTCTGAGCAGGCTAGTGCTGCAAGTGTGTTTTAATACCCACTGGATTGTTGCAGATCATGTTGAACAACACACAGTAGGGCAGAGCAATCAGAGTGTGCTCCGATAGTTAGCTGAACAGCATAATTTAGGCTGTCTGTAAAAAGTAAGTGAACAAAGGGTGGAAATGCCAGAGGGGAGGGGGAGAGGGGGAGAGAGATCACTGTTAGAACAACAAAAGGCTCCCTATATATGCATCAGTGGCTCTCCAGATGTTGCCGGGCTCCATGCCCCATCAGAGACGGTCAGGGCTAACAACATCAGGAAAGTTACAGGCCCTAACTTCTGCTTTACAGTAACTTGATGGGAATTGATTTCTTGGCATGTCCGAGTTAGGAAATATTTCCCAGCTGACAATGCCAGATGGTTTTGATATTGTCTCTTGTTACTAATCCTTCCTGTACTTCTGGAAAAGCAGAAAGAGGTGCAAAGTGGGAATTGAAGCAGATATTTCCTAAATCTCCTGTACTGTGCTCCCCCAAGAATATATATTGTTCTTTTCTAGACACTTCAACAGAACGATACATTGCACCATGCTGTTAGATGTTTAGTCTGCCCTTCCTGGCACAGCCTTAGAGCAGCATAGGCTGGGGGAGGGGGTGGAGGACCAGAGCCCCCCAGCTGCAGATGTGGTCATAACTGGACCTGCATAGCTTGAGATGTATTTTTTATTTATTTATTTATTTATTTAAAACATTTCTATGCCGCCCCATTCGCCGAAGCCTCAGGGCGGCTCACAACATAAATTAAAATATAACACATTAAAAATATAAAACAAATTAACAATATTTATACTGTCCAATAGCCCGAAGACTCTCCAGAACTGGGACTGTTCCAGATGGAACTCTGCCAGATACTTTCAATCCTTTTGGGGCGGGGGGGTGTGGAGAGTTTTGGAGGGCAGAAGAGCAAATAATAAGTTCAAAAGAGAATTTACAATTTACCAATTAACTTGAAATTCCAGTTTCTAGTTTCATGCTCTTTGTTCTGTCCTGCCTTCCCTGAATTGCCTCACCTGTCTTTTAGCACCTTGTGTCCTGGCCTCCCTTTGACCTCCCCTTCTCCTTTTAGGATTTTACCATCCTAAAAATGTCCTATTAATTTGTGGTATTTCTGCAAATTTCTTCTCTCTGTATGTCAGAGAGCTGCCAACAGGCTAGAGGGAACCTCAAGAACCCTGGAGGTACCTTTCCTTTGAATGTAAAACCCTGGTGGCATAAATGTTACAGCCCTGGACTGGGACTTGGGAGATCTGGGCTGAAGTTCCCTCTCAGCCAGGAAGCTCACTGGGTGACGTTTGGCTAGTCATGGTTCTTCTGCCCAGCCTAGCTCACCGGGTTGTAGTGATGATAAAATGAACAGAGGTGGAGGAGGATTGTGTAAGCTTCCTTGGGGTCCTTGAAGGAAAAAAGGCTATAAATGAAATAACTATATTGAAATGAAATTTGCTATAAATAAAATAACATAATAAATTTAATATATAATAAATTAATAATATAAATAAATTTATATTTCATATAAATGAAATAATGTCAGTTTACATTCTGATCCCAAAGAAGGGCAATGCCAAAGAATGTTCAAACTACCGCACCATAGCACTCATTTCACATGCTAGCGAAGTTATGCTCAAAATCCTACAAGCTAGGCTCCAGCAGTATGTGGACCAAGAACTACCAGAAGTACAGGCAGGATTTCGAAGAGGGAGAGGAACTAGAGATCAAATTGCCAACATACGCTGAATCATGGAGAAAGCCAGGGAGTTCCAGAAAAACATCTACTTCTGCTTCACTGACTATGCTAAAGCCTTTGATTGTGTGGATCGCAACAAATTGTGGCAAGTTCTTAAAGAGATGGGAGTACCAGACCATCTTATTTGTCTCTTGAGAAACCTATATGCGGGTCAAGAAGCAACAGTGAGAACTAGACACGGAACCACTGATTGGTTAAAAATTGAGAAAGGAGTTTGGCAAGGCTGTATACTGTCGCCCTGCCTATTTTAACCTATATGCAGAGCACATCATGAGAAAGGTGGGGCTAGATGAATCACCAGTTGGAATTAAGATTGCTGGGAGAAATATCAACAACCTCAGATATGCAGATGATACCACTCTAATGGCAGAAAGTGAAGAGGAACTAAAGAGCCTCCTGATGCGGGTGAAGGAAGAGAGTGCAAAGTTGGCTTGAAACTCAGCATTAAGAAAATTAAGATCATGGCATCTGGTCCTATCACTTCCTGGCAAATAGATGGGGAAGAAATGGAGGTAGTGACAGATTTTATTTTCCTGGGCTCCAAGATCACTGCAGATGGGGACTGCAGCCAAGAAATTAAAAGACGCTTGCTCCTTGGGAGGAAAGCTATGGCAAATCTTGACAGCATACTGAAAAGCAGAGACATCACCCTGCCAACAAAAGTGCATATAGTCAAGGCTATGGTTTTCCCAGTTGCAATGTATGGCTGTGAAAGTTGGACCATAAGGAAGGCTGAGTGCAAAAGGATTGGGGCCTTTGAATTGTGGTGCTGGAGGAGACTCCTGCAAGTCCCTTGTACTGCAGGGCGATCAAACTGGTCAGTCCTAGAGGAGATCAACCCTGACTGCTCTTTAGAAGGCCAGATACTGAAGATGAAACTCAAATACTGTGAAGAAAGGAATCCCTAGAGAAGAGCCTAATGCTGGGAACAATAGATGGCAAAAGAAGAAGGGGATGGCAGAGAATGAGGTGGCTGGATGGAGTCACTGGGGCAGTGGGTATGGGCTTGGGTGGACTCTGGGGGATGGTGGAGGACAGGAGAGCCTGGAGGAATGTTGTCCATGGGGTCGTGATGGGTCGGACATGACTTTGTGACTAAACAAAATAAAAAACAATATATTTGCATGTGGAAAAATTATGTAGATTTTTGGGTGATGCATTTCCTGTTGCTGATGTGCATGTCACCACCTTGGGCTGTGCAACTCAATCTGAGGATGGTTCTTCAGCCAAAAAGGAGTGAGTGGAAAGCTTTTGCGAGCTTTTATTGGGCTGAATGAGCCCAGGGATGGGGCAGGGCAGCTTCCTTTCTTCAGATGGGGTAGCATGGAGATAGGAAATCTAATTTTATTGGGTAGGGACAGGAAATCCAGCAGTCCTTTAAAGAGATTTTATCTGGGAATCTAGATGGTGAATACACAGGTGAGATATTGAAAAATAACAACAACACAGCTAAACACAATGCTCTGGGTTTGGAACACAAGAAAAATGGGCCGCAAGACATGTTAAACCAGTGCAGGTGGCAATCTTCCCCCAAAGCAATCTGTGGCACAGCAATAAAACAAGCACAACAAGCTGAAAAGAGATTGATTTGGAACGAGGCGGGTGCCTAAAGCTGGAGAACAGCAGGCTAGTCCGAAAGATAAGCAGCCAGGCTGAGACGAATAGGATTGCTCCAGCTGCAGGTAAGAACTATTATCATAGTCTGAATGGGAACAAAGACCTTAGGTGGGATTCTGCAGGTGAGACCCACCCAGTTGGGGATCAAATGGAACCCTGCAAAGAGTGGAGAAAGAGCAAGATTAAACTGATGGGGGTGATTCTTCTGAGCAGGCATATTAGTGCATTTTGTGCAGCTCTGGGTTAAGGTCAGTGAGAAAGAAAACAATCCTCTAAAGCTGTAAGGTACTTCATGTAAAATGGGAGAGGATGGTTAGCAACACAGTGTGGGGGGAGGGTAGTGATGGCAACAGCAGACTTGCTTGGAGGTGCTTGCGCAGGGCAAGGTAAACTTTCAGTAAAATTGTTCCAAAAATTACTGAAGAGTCTCCATTTTGTTTACAACAAACCAGTTAAGCAACAACAACAACAACAAAGGTTGATTTCCTTCTTCCTATCACAGAATAGGGATGCAGGTGGCGCAGTGGTTTAAACTGCTGGGCTGCTGGGCTGGTTGATTGAAAGGTCGCCGGTTCAAATCTGCACAATGGGGTGAGTTCCTGTTGCTCCGTCCCAGCTCCTGCCAACCTTGCAGTTCGAAAGCACGCAAATGCAAGTAGATAAAAAGGTACCACTTAATGGGCAGGTAACAGCGTTCCGTGCACTTCGGTGTTTAGCCATGCCGGCCACACGACCACAGAGACTGTCTACGGACAAACGCTGGCTCGCTCAGCTAGGAAACGGAGATGAGCACTGCCCCCTAGAGTCAGGCAAGACTGGACCTTAATGTCAAGGGGAAACCTTTACCTTTACCTTTATCGCAGAATAGGTTCATCATGGTTAGAACTGCTGCAATGGGTTCTAGGGTGGGCTACTCCAGAAGCTGCAACTGGCACAAATGCCCTTCTCATAGCCTGTGCTGAGAATTGGAACCAGGTGAAAACTGTTCTGAAAGACCTGCCCTGGCTACTGATTGCTTCCTGGACTCATTTCAAGACATCGGCTTTAACCTTAAAAGCATGGGTCCTTAAACTATGGCCCGTGGGCTGGATCTGGCCTGCCATGCCCATTTATCCAGCCCATCTCAGAGGTTTTGTACTCGCTCGGAGAAAATGATCTCTGAGCAAGTCCAAAAGCTCTGAGCTGGCGCAGGTGTTCTTTAAAACTGAGCAGAGAGAGAGACAGTTCATGCCCAAATTGCAACAGCTCAACTGTGCATGCGCCAGCTCTCCCCCTCCCCACCCATTGCATGCATATACAGAGCGGGAAACAGAAGAGAGGCAGGCAGAAGAACAAGAGAGACAAAGACGAAGAAAGGATTGAAGGTAACAAAAATATAACTTTTCAAATCTATTTTTAATTATGCGGGCCCACGCCCGCCGCCACCTCACCGGCCCGTGTCCACCACCGCCACCTTCCAACTGGCCCCCTGTTGAAAAAGTTTGAGGGTCCCTGCTTTAAAGCAACAAAAAGGCTTAAGACATGGCTGTCTAAAGAACCATTTGTCTTCCTGTGAACAAGGTCAAAGTCCCAGCTCTGAACACAGAGGAACACTCCAAGGTCAGAACTGGAACTCCAAATTCAGAGCACCCTCCTTCTGCCCTTGCAGCCAGTGTGGCTCTTTCCACCACATCCAGCAACAGTGGCTCTGAGTTTGCAAAGCCAACCTTGGAGCCACAGGGAAGGAAGGAGGGGAGGAGTGAGGCACCACTGTCTTACAGGGAATAATTACTTTATCTCTGGGTTCCCTACTTATGATCCAGCATAAAATACTTAAACATTGATCCGAAATAGGCCCTCTAAGTGTTTGGGGGAGCAGAAGAAGAACTGAGGCAATCCTTACCTCCATACCCCCTCTGCCTTCTATCGCACCTCTGCTCTCATGCCACATCTCATTCACAACACTGCCCTGTTTTTGCTATTCGATTGCCATCTCCCTCACCAAGTTCCATCTACATAGTGTGGTTTCCATGAGATCTTATGGCCTCAGCTGAGAGATCTTGCCAAATTTGGTCTCTCCGGGCATCTTTGGAAGCTGTGTGTTTTTAAAAGGTTACAAGAATTCTTCTTTAAATTGTTCTTGTGCTTCCCACAGAACCAGATTTCACAGGGCTCCTTGGGTGGATGTTGTGACAATTTAATTCCTTGGGACTTGCTTCAACACTGTGTTGTGTGATCCATCTTTCCCAGTAAGCAGGATTCAGAGGAGTTTGTGGAACTGCACAGGACTTCCAAAAGAAAAGCCCAAATCACACATTTGTATGAACCAACACTGGACACAGTTGGAAACTGAGCAGCATTTGGGCAAAGAAGAAAATTCCAGGAAAAATCATATTTCATTCCTGAGAAAGATTATTGATATATGTCCATGCTGAGAAAGAAAGATTGCTATAATCACTGAAATTTCAAACAGGTGCAGATTAGCCATGGAATTCACTACATGTGTTTTCTAGTAAATGAATGCATGTATTCTGAGTATGTAGCAACCACTCCTGATCATTTCCTGCCATTTGTGCCAGAAGGCAGGGCTCCAGGAGCCTCTTTCTTGGAAGACCCCACCCCCACTTTGAGAAAAATCACAGCTATTGGTATTATGGAGATGGAAACAGACTGATGGGCCCGAAGAAAACAGGAAAAGAACATCTCCCCCTTTGCAATGTCTCAATCCTACTTTGGAAATCTAAACCATCCCTGTGTAATATCTAGATAAATTCAGCAACATCTAAACTTTGCATAATACCTCAGGGACAAAATCATGTGGACATCCAAGGAACTGGGGCCATTATTGGTTTCCCAACGATTTGAACTGGCCCCCAAGAATTACATCATCTTGCCTTTATTAGGCACAGGCAAGATCCAAGAGTGTGAGTGATGGGTTTTATAGCTAAGATGTGGCTGTTTAGGAAAAGCTCCAGCTTGCTAAGAACTGAGGCCAGTTTAGCGCAGCTCATCAAGTCTGATGCTGCTGCCTGGGTCAGGCGAGCGTGGAAACCAGCACCATCTTGGAGAGTGAGACTTGGTGGGAGCATGAACAGGGTCAATGGATTTATTCCTTTTAAAGTCCCTGCTCGGCCTCTCTAAGTGGCTTAATATAATTAATTAAATAAGCCCGCTGCTGTCTACAGGCTTACAATCTGTAAAGACGCTGAACAGAAGGAAAAATGGATGGGGAATCAGAGGAGATTTTGCTTGTCAGATTTTGAGACCAACTAATGACTTTTTATTGAACACACGTTTTTAATGCTGCTTTGGTTTTTATTCTGCTAACCTTTGCTGCTTGTTCATTATGTTTCTCTACTATGAATATCAGATTTTATATTTTAATTGGATTTTATTCTTGCATTTTTATTCTATTTTTCTGTGTTTCTGTTTTATTGCTTTTATTGCTGTTTCCTTATGCTTTATTCTAAGCTGCCTGGAAAGTCCTTTGGGCTATAGGGTGGCATATAAACATAAAGAAATATAGAAAGATAAAAATATGACCCCCCTTAAATCTTCAGGTTGTTTACTTTTTGAAGTGTTGTTCTAGTTCAGAAATGAAGAGGCCAGTGGACCTTCAGAAATTGTTGGATGTCAACTTCCATTATCTATAGCTAGCATATTGGGGATAATGGGAGTGGGACCCCATCTACATCTGGAGGCCACAGGTTCCTTACCCCCATGAAATGTCAGATCAATCAAGCTGCTACCCTCCAAACCGGGGACAGAAAATACTCCAGCTGCTGATTTATGGCTACCATGCAGCTTTTTAAAACAAAGCACATCTGCCCACACAAAGGAGGGCAACCCTACACCGGCTTCAGCCCATTTTGCCTGCTTCTAGCAAACACATTGGAAACATTGGCCATCATCTTGTGCAGGGGTCCTCAAACTTTTTCTAAAGGGTGCCAGCAGTGGGTGTGGGGTGCCAAGGTGGTGCCAGCGGGGGGGACGTGGGCCAGTGAGGGGGTGGGGTGCACACGAGGTGAGGTGGGGATGGGGGGCTCGGGGCGGGGCACCAACTTGCTAGCAAGGAGATCATTTTCTCTGAGCTAGTCCAAAATGACCTCCTCGAGAGCAAGCTGCACCCCCATATGCACAAAACCTGTGGGGCGGCAGGCTGGATCTGGCCCACAGCTTAGTTTGAGGACCCATGATCTTGTGTTTGCAGTCTGTTTGCACAGATGCCATCTGTAGATGTGGTCTGCAAGGCAAGGACAGCCACCTGGACCACCTGAGACAAACAAGGGGGCATCCATAGGAGAGGAGGCTGGCAAGAGCCCTACCAGGATGCAGCTGCCACAGCCTCAGCTGAACAGGCTGGAACGGGAGCCAGACATGCAACATGATGCATTTTTTTCTTGGGTTCCATGTGTGCAGTTTGCAGGTGTAACACCGAGCTCTCACTTGGCTCCTCTGCTTTTCAGTGGGGCTTATGTGGGAAGACATCCCAGTGGCTCATGCCTTGTATCCATTCGCAGAGACAAAGTGCTATTTAGAGTTTCCAAACTCAGAGGGTTGTTGTATGTGTGTGTGAAATGCAGAGATATTCAAAGGACCACTGTGAGAGGCTGGATGTATTATCTTTCAACTGCTAGCTTCTAAACTCGTCTGGTTTGAAGAATAATTTCTTCAGGCCATATCTTGATACTAGCTACAAATCTGGTCATTGCCTAAAAGTTTCCTTGTGGATGAAGTCATATATTAGCCAAACTGTGGCTGCTATCCATGCAGCTCTGATAGCATTTGAAAAGTCGCAGTCAGTGAAGTTGAGTGCACGAAGTGGCAATGTCCCACCTGGCTCCTGTCAATGTTGGAATAGCCATCTGAAGCAGTGATAAGCAGGGTCTTCGGAGCCAGGGACACATGCAACAATATGAGAGGCTTTGGCAGCACAACAAAATGGCCACCATTTGAGGTCAGATAACCTATCCCCAAAATGGTGGAAAAGGAGAAGTAACATACCCTCCAAACTGTGCACGAGGCAGAGGTTGAGTCAGCTCCAACATGTTAAATTCTTTGAACCCACTGTTTTCAGCACTGATATAAACTTTACTCTGCTCTAGTCAGATCTCACCTGCAATACTGTGCTCAGTTCTGGGCACTCAAACTTTAACAAGATGCAGAAAAACTAGAAGGGTTTGGAGGAGGGCAACAAATATGAGCCAGGATCTGGAAACCAAGCCCTGCGATGAGAGACAAAAAGAACTGGGCATGTTCAGCCTCAAGAAGAAAAGACTGAGTGGGAATATGATAGCACTCATCAAGTATTGAAAAGGCTGTCATAAAAAGGAAGGAAAATATTTCTTCTCACTCATCCACGAGTGTAGGAAACAGAGGAATGAGCTTAAACTACAACTCACCAGGAAATACTCCCTGTCAGAGCAGTACATCAGTTGCCAAGAGTGGTGGTGGGCTCCCCGACACTAGAGACATTCAAGACGAAACTGGACAGTCATCTGAGTGGGATGGTGTAGCATGGTGTTCTGCACCAGCAGGGTGTTGGACATGATGGACTTCTTGGCCCCTTCCAACCGTACTATTGTATGAATCTATATTTCATAGCAATTCCAGGTGCCAGTTTAAAGAAAAGCCTCATTTTTTAAACATGGGATGGGTCAGACACCTTAGTGAGAGCTAAAAAGAAGACCAGGGGTTTATTGCATTGTGCTGATTGTCTCTTATCTAAAGGGTGGCTTCCCGGCAAACATTGCAGAAGCAGTATGGGAAGCAAAAAGCTGTGCCCCAGCAGCTCTTGTGCCATTCACACACCAGATGGGTGAGTCCCGTGTTTTCCTTTATAAATCACACCCTTCTACTTGAAAGTGCTGGTTATTGGAGAGGATCTCCAGCCCAAGTCCTGTTCAAAGGGAGAGCACAGCAGGGACCTTGGCGCTGCCCATCAAGCACCAGCAAAATGGACAGAGGCGGTGCCCGGGTCCCACACTCACAGGCTTTCCCATGCTGGTGGGAGAGCTGGTATTTTTATTTCCCAGCAGTGTTCTCTTAGTCTACAGACCTCATATTACTATTTAAGTCATTGTCATTAGTGCTAAATCTGTTGCACCCATGAGAGTATGCAAAAGTTAAGCAAATCTGTCCTCATTTGTCCTCATTTATTTATTTCCTTTATACCCTATTTTCCTTCTGCAAAGAATCCAAGGCTTACATTGTCCTCCCCTCCATGTTATCTTCACAACAACCCTCTAAAGTAGGTTAGGATGAGTCTGTGACTGACCTAAAGTCACCCAGTGAGCTTTGTGACTTTAGGCCCAGGGGCTTTGTGACTGAGCGGGGACTAAGACCAGGTTCTCCTGCATCCCAGTCCAAGAGGCTAAGCACTACACCGTACTGGCTCTTGTGTGCTGATGCATCTCTCTCAGGTGGCTGCATAAGCATGCTCCCCAGACTAGCACAGGGATTGGACCTGCAAGCCCCTTGCACGTCCCTTGCCTTTACACATCCAGTGTCCCTCCTGCACAATAGCCTCCAGCCACACAGTTAAGGCTATTGATGGCCGTTCTGCTTCTCCAGGTTTCTGATCATCTGCAAACAAGAGAGCAGAAGGCTGGGGATTGGGCTTCGGTGCAGGGAAGGGGAAACCGTGTTCCCTGGCTCTTCCAGTCACACTGGCAGCTACACTGATGTTTTGATGAGAAGCCCAGTGCGGTGCCTTCATAACCTCAAATAAAGCATCATGTTATAGACAATCTGCCCCCAATCCATGTGCCTGAGGATTTCTTTCACCCCTGAGGATTTCTTTCACCCCCATGTGGTGGGGACATCAGTTGTGTAAAGAGGAAAGACAAGGATCACATATCCCTGTGTGCATTAGTAGTAGTTTCCCTGGAGCCACTACTGCAGTTCAAGCTGGATCACAGTGGTGAATGCAGTCAAATTCAACCATTCAGGGTGAGGGAGAGGGCTTCAAGGGTGGGGTGATGATTTCTTCACACAGGCAGAACCAGCTGGGCAGCCCATCCCTTGCTCCAAGGCTGTCTCGCTAGAATCTTATCTCTGGTTCCTGGAAGGTGGTCAGGCAGGTTTGTAGAGCAGTGAGCACACCGCGTTGTCAAACAGGGTTGCCAGCCCTTGAAATGTAAAAACACGCAGTCACTGTGCTTGGGTGCAAAGGCCCAGGGTCAGCCCAAGAACACCTGGCTACCTGGGGCAAAAGACAAGACAGTGCCGTGTGCCACCCACATCTAAAAGTCAGCAACTGGACCAGTTGTGAAATCTTCCTTCCACTTTGGTGATGGGACAGCATCCTTCACTGCACCCAAAGGCAGCAGGCTAACGTAGGAATTACGCAGCAGACCACATGCACACAGGTCTTTCCTCCAGCACCTCCCAGCACGGGCCACCTGAGTCAGCTGCTTTACTCTAACGGTAGGGCTGGCCTTACAAAAGACTCTGGGCCATACTGTATCCAGGGACAAGAAGTGCCCAATGCAAAAGTCCTTTAAGAGCATGGAACCTGGAAGTCGAAGGATTGGCTTGATTCATGTGTGGTTATCACAGGTCTTGAGATATAGAGGGTAGCTTTTTTTCTGTAGGTCCCCCCTCCCCCTGAAGTGTCCCTGGTACCTATCTCAATACTCTTTCAATGCCAGGCAAAGAGCTTTGGTTTTTTTTCTCCCTCTAGGCCTTTTAACATAATTGGTTTGAAATAACTTAATCTCTGCATTATGCTGTGGTTGCAACAACATTGTTTTTAGCTCTGCAAAGATTATTTGTGTGGCTTTCTGCATTGTATGAGTATCATTGGAACAGTGTTAATCTCTGCTTCCCTCTAGCTGTTTTATTCATGGGGCTTTGGTGCTGTTTATTGACAGATGTTTAATTAAAACTATGATTTGAATTTATCTGTACACTGCCTGGGGAAGTTTTGTTATTATGCTATCCTATGGCCTCACAAAGTTGCCCAGGAAAAGAGGACATAGGCTTATTCAGTGCCCAAGCTGCAAAATCCTGCAATCTTGGAGCTAGGACTCGGAAGGCTGAGTTGCCACCACAGTCCCTCTCAGCCAGCATGGGAAGAACGTCTCCCTTGAGGTTGGAAGGAAGAAAACAGGGCGTGCTAGAGGACAGGGAGGGGAGAAGGCCTAGTCAAGGATGGAGGTCAGTTCCTATTGGTGTCTCAGCCTCTTTCCCTCCCTATCTCTGGCACTAAATTTAGATGGTGAAACTGGGGCCAGAGACATGTTGGTGGTGGAGACCGCCCTCACTTGGGGCATCGGATGAGTGAAAGCCCCTGGGAGACAGTCCTGTGCCCTCCTAAACAAAGACCAAGAAAACAAAACAGTGTTGGGACCAAGATTGGTCATCTGCATTCAGTGCCGTCCAATTTTTAAGAGTGCAGTCCTACAGGGAAGCCTGCCCCATAAGTTCCAGACATAAGGGGTTATGGGCATCCAGTCCAGACTGGAAGGAGCAACAGAGACAGTCTTCACCTTCCCAGTTCTTACACCCTGTTTTGCCTGTCTAGTAATGGTGCTTCAGCAGGATGGGAGGAGGCTAGAGGGGCACTAGGAAACTTCAAATCCTGGCTGCTCCAGTCTCCTCCCCACTCTGCCCTCCAAAATGCCCCCTTTCCCCATCTCCCAAGTCTCTTTTCCAGACTTGGAGAGCAGGTGGTACATCCTCAGTCTGGATGAGGACTGCTGCTGAAGATCAAGGATCCCCCACTTCAACACCAGAACCTCAGTCTAGATCAGCCCCTCATGCCTGCAAGGTAACTCTTTAAAAAGCCACTCAGAGTAATTGGATGTCATCTTGCACAGCCCAGACTTGGTAAGAAAAGGGAGAGGGCAGGCCTTCGCCCTTGTGTTGCCCAGGTGAAGGAATTCTTTGCCTCTAGACAATACCCTTTCCTGCTTGCTTCCTTCCACCTCCTGAAGATGGACTTACTGCAGCAGGATGTTGGATCATCTTTTTGCACAGCACAGAGTTAAACAATGTGGAGTTAAATTTGCCTCCACAGCCCATTTAGACAGCTTTAAAAGGGAGTGGACAAATTCATGCTAGAGAAGGCTGTCAGGGGCCACTTGCCTGCATCAAGAGGCAGTCTGCCTATGAACCTCAGCTGCTGGGTGACCTGGGCAGAAGGATCCACTCCTGCTTGTGGGTCCCCCATGACTTTCTCTCCCTGAAAAGTAAGGCTTCACATCAGCTGCGTGTGTTTGCCCAGGCTGGGGATTTTATTTATGTATAACATTTCTATGCTGCGCCCATCGCCGAAGCCTCGGGGCAGCTCACATAGAACACAATCAGGCATGGGATGATATTAAAAATTAAAAATTCAGAGTTTCTCAGCAAATATAAAACCATTAAATAAAAACCAGTTAACAATTAAAATATCGTTTAAATAAAAAGGTCTTGGCCTGGAAAACCAAATAACGATGGCGCCAGGCGGACCTCTCTGGGGAGCGCATTCCATAGGTGGGGCGCCACAGCAGAGAAGGACCTCCTCCGGGTACTCACCCTCCTAATATCCCTCACAGAGGGCTCCCGGAGAAGGGCCTCCCCCGCTGATCTCAAGGGGCGGGAGGGCATATATGGACGTAAGCGCTCCTTTAGATAACCAGGTCCCAAGCCATTAAGGGCTTTATAGGTGATAACCAACACCCTGAATTGGGCCCAGACTTCAATGGGGAGCCAGTGGAGCTGACGGAGAACTGGGGTTATATGAGAACAATGCCCAGTCCCCGTCAGCAACCTAGCAGCTCTATTTTGCACCAACTGAAGTATCCGGACCGTCTTCAAGGGTAGCCCCACGTAGAGCACGTTACAGAAATCTAATCGGGAAGTTACCAATGCATGAATCACAATCACCAGGCAGTTGTTCTCCAGGTAGGGACGCAGCTGATGGATCAGCCGAAGCTGAAGGAAGGCGCTCCTCGCCACTGCTGTTACCTGAGCTTCTAATGTCAGCTTCGGGTCGAGGAGCACTCCCAAGCTGTGAACCCTGTCCCTAAGAGGGAGTGCAACCCCATTCAGGACAAGGTCCAAGTCCCCCAACCCGAAGCCCGACCCACCTACCAACAGGACCTCCGTCTTGTCTGGATTGAGCTTCAGTTTATTGGCCCTCATCCAGCCCATTACCTCAGCCAGGCACCAGTTCAGTACAGCCACTGCCTCACCTGGATTGGTGGAGAACGAGAGGTAGAGCTGGGTATCATCAGCGTACTGATGATTCCGTAGCCCACACCTCCTGATGACCTCTCCCAGCGGTTTCATGTAGATGTTGAATAGCAAGGGGGTCAAAATGGACCCCTGCGGAACTCCATGGCATAACTGCCATGGCGCAGAGCCTTAGTCCCCCAGCACCACCTTCTGGAAACGGCCCTTGAAATAGGAGGGGAACCACTGCAAAGCAGTGCCTCCAACTCCCAATCCCGTAAGCCTATTCAGAAGGATACCATGGTCGATGGTATCGAAAGCCGCTGAGAGGTCAAGGAGGACCAACAGAGACACACTCCCCCTGTCTCTTTCCCTGCACAGATCATCATACAGGACGACCAAGGCAGATTCAGTGTCATACCTGGGTCTGAAGCCTGACTGAAATGGGTCCAGATAATCAGTTTCATCCAAGAGTGCTTGGATTTGTCCCGCCACCACCCGCTCTAACACCTTGCCCAAGAACGGGATGTTGGCCACCGGTCTATAATTGGTGGCCACCTCTGGATCCAGGGATGCCTTCTTTAGGACTGGCCGGACTACCGCCTCCTTTAAAGGGGCAGGTACCCGGTCGTCCCTCAGAGAGGCGATGACAACCTCCAGGATCCAGGTCCCAATCCCGTCCTTGACTGTCTTGAGAAGCCAAGATGGGCAAGGGTCCAGTAAGCAGGTGGTAGGGTACCACCTACCTCCAAGCACCTTGTCCACGTCATCAGGCCGCAACAACTGAAACTCATCCATCAATTGTGGATCAGACGGCAGCATTGGCACCTCCCCAGTAGAATCTGATTCAATAGTAGAGTCCAGCTCGTGACGAATCTGAAAGCATCCCAAGGAAAAGATTAGGCTCGCTTCCAGGTTTCCTTACAAGAAGACACTTTATTGCTGCCACATAGGACAAACAAGCTAGCTAGCATTCCCAAGTGCTTTAGCAGCGAGACACTTACACCACACGTGTGGGTACAGGCTTGCATGCTAGGTTGACTCCAATCAACTGGAACGGAGGGTCAGCAGAGTCCCCCAGTGTCAGTCTGAGCAAGAGCATGTGGGAAATGTCTAGCTTGTATGTGTTGGGGAAGTCCAAATAAATCTTTATAGAGCAAGATTGCTTATACTGTATGTGCCTTTGTGATATAAAATCAAACCTGCAGTGTCGCTGCTCCTTTTGCCCAGAAAGAACCACTATTTCAAGCCTGGCTCCATTTTTGTCCCCTGAAGCGTTATCAGTTTTCTGTTCCTTTAAGAGACTGAGACTCTCTCTGGCCTGTTTTTCTTGCCATGTTGTAATCAGACTTGCTTAGATGTTCAAGCTCACACCTGTAATGATTCATGTGCCTTTCTGATTGTCATGCCAACATCCTGTAATCACTGACATTTGCTGTACTATCCTGTTATGTCCCCTCTGCAGATTTCTCACACTGTTTTGCCTATGAATACATTATGTACCCATTATCTGCTCCTCATCAACCCTGCTCCTGTGCACATGACTCCAAACCTATAAAACACTCTATAGATATTCTGGAATTTTGTAGCTGGTGGGTGTACCTCTACCAGGCAGCGCTGATGACTCTGGGTTGTTCACACCAATAAAACTGCTGAGGTTTCAGGCGAAGGTGTCTTTCTGTGGAACAGTGCGTACTTTCTCATGGCTGCTAACCAAGATTCCCTGACACACATGTACAGCAAAACAGCAGACAGCAAGCAGACAGCAAAGTATATTGGGGAGAGAGGAGTACAATGAGAAGTGGGCAGCCAGGACATGGATTGCTGACACAGGTGCCAGGAAACAATGAGGGGCAGGGAGCCAGAATGAAGCCACAGTGGGGAGGAGGGTACCTGCCAGGCCTGTCAAGGTCCCCAAGGTGGGAGTCCCATCTCCTTTGAGGAAGCCAAGATAATAGGATGTAGCCAGAGGTGATCAGCCAACAAAGCATAAGCTCATCAACTGCTGCCTATGTGAGGTGGTGAGAATGAATCCCCAGGACCTGCAGGGAAGACTGAATCACCGTGAACCCCAGCGTTTTTATTGGTAACATCACCCAGGCCTCATGCAGTTACTTACACAGCATGCTACTGGGTTGTGGTCTCCATCACCAACTAGATGCTTGTAGAACATGCACAGAGTGTTTTATAGCTTCTGAGTCACAAAGGCCCAGAAGCTGGGCAGTCGATGACAAAATAAGGGGAACACAGACAGAAGAAGGTGAGAGGTCTGCAGAGGGGGTTCAGTATAATGGCATTTGATTGCAGAAGATTAACATAAGGATCACTGAGGCACAGGGATTATTGTGGATCTTGGCATGCAAATGAGGTTGATTGCAATGCTGTCAGTTCTTACCGATCAGCAAAACAATAATCCTGACAGCTTCTTGAGGAAGCCATCAAGTCCCACTTCTTAAAGTAACAGGGAATGCTAATCAGTAACCTGGCTTGGAATTGAGGTGCTTTCTGAGAAAGGAGTGCAGGTTTGATTTTGTAACACAAAGGCACATATAAGCAATGTTTTTCTACCAGGATTTATCTGAATTTTCCCAACAGAGGGGAGAAAGATATCTACAGAGCAAATAAGAGGTCAGTCCAAGGAGGCAAACACAGCTGCATGGTCATCCATCTATCAGGCCAAGAGGGTGTCTCCCTATTCTGAAGGCAGAATCCTCACCCAGAGCAGTACTGGCCCAGTGTACTAGGGATGCAATGTGACTGCTCTGAGGTAAGCATTTGGCAGCCAAGTCTCCCCCGCCCATTCATTATCTGTTGCTTCCACAAAAGGAACAAGAGATTGCGTATCTCATTGCTGAGTTGAGAATTTCTCTTTAAATTTGCTTTCTCCACAACCAGACCTGTGAGAAATGGGAGCAAAACTGCAATGGCAGCTGTCTGCGCGTACCAAAGAGCTATCTAAGATGCTACATTTAAATTAAAACAGACAAGACGACGTGAGTTCGTCCAGGCCAAGCAAGGCCTACGTTTGTAAGAGCCAGAGACCCAGGCCTGAATTTGGGCAGCAGGCCTGCCACACTGCTGTGTCTGAAACAGCATTTAAAAACAAAATGCGAAACAGAAAACTCTTCAGTATGGGAGCAGAAAGAGTTTTTCTTTTTTAAGCAAGACCTTTGCCGGATTTTAAGAGCAGGGGAGGCTCGGGCTTTGCCCTCTTTACCTGAGAGGCGGCTGCTGCACAGGAGCAGGATTTGTGCCACCCTGCCCGAGGCAGTCCGGAGGGCCTGAGCTCCACGTCGCAGCCGCAGCACGTTCAGCTGTCCACGCAGCGGCAGCATTTCGCCCGCAGCTCCTCCTAAGAGCCGATTTCATGCTTTGCTCTTCACACAGAGGAGGGGTGCGGGACGTTTCCATTGGAGCCCTCGGTACGCTGAAGAGCCCAGCTGCTTTCCGATTGAAGTGTTAAACTTGAAGTGTAAAAAAGGCACCAGGGCGCTTCAGCTTGTACTGGAAATACTACGCAATCTCTGCCTTGGCAGACTTTATCGCACATTTCCACTGTGGGCTAGAAGGAGCGAAAGTGCAACCGGGAGGGACAGCGGTGCCAACTGTGAGGCGATGGGACAGATACACACTTCTCTAGATGCATATCTGCCCCATGCATGAACAGCCTTGAGGGTGAGGGAGGGTGTCGAATTTTTGCATGTAAAGGGAAGCGTGGAAAAGAGGTTGCTCTCCCCCTGCCTTGTCTTGAGGCGCCACCATTGTTCTGCCAGCTGATCTCAAGGATCAGAGTTTCACTGTGAGAAAAATTCCTGCAATGCAAATAGATTATAAAAAGGGTGTGTGGGGGGGAGGGGGGGATTGTGCTAGCTCAGCCTTCTCCAACCTGGTGCCCTTCAGATGTACTGGGCTGCAACTCCTGAAATTCCCAGTCAGCACAGCCACTTCTGGAGGGCACCAGGTTGGGAAAGGCTGAACTAAATCAGCGGAACCACATTGCTGTCAAGGAAACAAAGCACAGGAGCGACTGGAGTCAAGAATGCATCGTGTAGTTCTTCAATTAGCAATACTTTGTTATGGAGTAAGGGTCTGTGAACTACAGCCCATTTTATCACACGCAGCCCACAAAAGCTTATTGCGTAATAAATTAGTAGTCTTTCAAATCAGACTCTGTCATTTTGCTGCCTGGGGTGTGTGTGTGTTTAGCCTTAGTTTATACCCTCCCAAAGATACTAATTTAATTAATTAAGAGATATAGACATATTTAATTCTATATCTTTGATTAAGATAGTACTCTGTTCAAGCAAAGTGCTTTTGATGTGTTAAGAAATTCAGATGGAGAGGGAGTTATATCTCCTTAGGAGAACAGCCGAGAATGGTGCTTCCTTATTCTGTAAAATGTTCACCACTCTTCAGTTTGCAGGCCCCCTTTGATGAAAAAACTGAACCCCAGCCATCACTCTAAACATGAATGAGGCAGAGATATACTTACACAAACAACCATCTGCATTCACAGCTGGTTTGGCCCTAAGTACCATGATGCTCAAATGCCTTATTGTAATAGTAGAGCTGATGCTTCACAGCAACCAGCTCCAGTTTTTGGCACAACAGCAAAAGGAGATAGCAACTGGCGTGCCATGCAGAACACAGCAGTTACAGGTGAAGTGCAAAGGAACCCATCTGGTTTTACAAGCATATGTACCAGGAAGAATCTGAGTTTCCCTTGAAGAAAGAGGGATGTGCTTTATCTTGTGGAATAATTAAGTTTGGTCATGGTCTTTGGAGTGCTTTGTTCAATCATATGCAGAAGGTAGACCAAGCCACTGATGAACAACTGGCCAGTTAGCAGGGGGCCACCTAGGCCTTGCTGCTTGCAGGCATGCTTGCAAAGGACCCTGGATCAGATCAACCTCGACCTGAACAGCGAGATGCGTCTTCATTTCGAAAGAGAGCTGAAGGGATATGTGGAAGGCTAACCCTTTGCTTGATGCAGGAAGTGAAAAGCTAGAGCATCCTTAAATAGCTGTCCAGCCTCTGCTTGAGGACCTCTGGTGAGGGAGAACGCAGCCCCTCGCTAGGGAATTGGCTCCATGGTTGAACCAATTGCTCTTACCAACGAGACTTTTCTTTTGCTGAACCAAAATCTATATTCCTGTAATTGCAAAGAACACGGCTTCTAATTCTCGTGCAATCATGCTTCCCCCAGATTATTCTCCAACTGTTTCCAGTTCCTTCAACCTTTCCGCTTTGCACTTATTCCCCCGTCCCACACTCTCCATCCATCTTCGCTGCCTTCATCCAAACCCATTCCAGTTTGTCTGTATCTTCCTTGTATGGAGCACCCAGATCTGGACGATGGGACAATGCCTTCCACTAATCATTGGAAGTCACTCTTTTTGGTTTTTTTGTCCTTATGTAATCTTTGATTGAATTTGTCTTTTATAAAGATAATTTTATTGTTTTTCAGTGTATGTATTGTGAGCCGTCCCGAGATGCTAAGGCATGTGGTGACAGCATACAAAAGTTTTAAATAAATAAATAAATAAATACTGACAAGTGCAGAATGAAATAAAATGGTTATTTCTGATAATCTAATGGGTTACCCTAATGCCTCAACTGACATTAACTCTCCTCAGTTTTTTTCTTTACAGTTGTGTCACATTATTAGGCTGTTTATGATGGACTACAATCCCAAGATCTTTTTCACATGTATTACAGCCATAGACTATTTATGTTCCAATTGTTAAGAGGTCCTATGCAAACTTTCTTGCTTTGCAAATTTAGCACCATCAGTAGATTACACTATTTATTTTTCAAGGCTGGTGGTGGGAGCAGAGAGAGAGACCATTAAAGACAACAATCAGCCACTTCTGGGTTAATTATGAATCACTGTTTTTGTGCCGATCCATTCTATTTGTGAGAGTGCTTCTTGGAAATGCATTGTGTTTGCTCTAACCCAGGGGTCTCAAACTCAACTTACCTGGGGGCCACTGGAAGTAGAGTCTGGGTGAGGCTGGGCCGCATCAAGTATTCCACCCCCGCGGTGGTGGTGGGCCGCTCATCCCGCGTTGCTCCCAGAGGCCGGCCCGGGCGCTGCTGGCTCTTTGAAGGCTGCAGGACCCCTCCCCCATGCCCCATCCGTCCCGGCAATTGGGCCGCGAGTTTGAGACCCCTGCTCTAACCTTTTCCCTACTAATCTTTAAAAAGATAAAAATCCATTGGGAAGGAGCTAGCACCTATGATGCTCCTAGGGCTACCAAGTCAAAAAGCAGTGCGTATGTAGCTAGTCTGTTTTTGCCCCACTTATCAGAACTTTTGTGGTATGAAAAAGGATGGAAAGTCATGGGAAAATTTGGAAGAATCACCAGTGGAAGACAATTTCATCACCTGCCCCCTAAAATTCCAGAGAAGTAGGGCAATGGTACCATAAAAGCCTGCTCTGCTAGTTACCAGAAGCAAAATTAAAGCTGTACCATCTGTGACAAAAGAATAGCTTGATGAATATCTACTCAGAAATGCTGCAAATTCATTGAATCGAGGACTCTGGCGGTACGCTGGTCCAGCCTGCTACTACAGCATCCCAGACAAGTGGCTGCACAGCTTCTTCTCACCCTGTTCCAATGATGTTTTTTTTGTGCTTGTCTGTCCCAGGCTGTTAACCCACTGTCCCTTCTTTCAGTTTTGTCATATTAATTCAGATCTGAGCCCTACACCAGAAGTTTCCTTTGCTGCCTTTCTGTAACATAACCTCTAGGAGGCACTGTGATTACTGTAATGTGCTCTACACGGGGCTGCCCTTGCAGACAGTCAGGCAATTACAGCTGGTACAAAATTGAGCAGCCAGGTTGGTGGCTGGTGCCCCACCTAGGACTTCTATTACCCCAGTGCTCAAAAAGCTGCACTGGTTACCAGTTGCTGCCAGGGCCCAATTCAAGGTGATTGTCTTGACATATAAAGCCCTAAACAGCTTAGGGCCTGGTTATCTAAGGGCCCATTTTCACCCATATGAATCTGCCTGACCCCTTAGATCAGAAAAGGAGGCCCTTCTATAGGAGCCACCCCTCAAAGAGGTGAGGCGGGGCAGTGAATAGGAAAAGTTGCTGCTCCCCACCTCTGGAATAAACTCCCAAGGGAAATTTGCCTGGTGCCATCACTATTTTCAGTGCCAGGCAAAAATGTACATTTTTAATATTTATTTTAACTGATCCCAATCTCCTTCCATTTATTCAGTGTTGTGTATTATTGTTCATACCTGGCTTAAAAATGTTAAAGCCTTTAAAATTTTTAAATTGTTTTATATTTTTAAATGTATTTATATGACTTCTGTAAGGTGCCCAAGGACTTTTAAGTATTTGGTGGCATATACCGTATTTTTCGCTCTATAAGACGCACCTGACTATAAGACGCACCTAGTTTTTAGAGGAGGGATCCATAGAAAGCTTTCTGATAATCACAGGCACATTCCCCATCACTTCCCCATGAGCTTCATTAAAAGACGGGTTGCCATTTGAAAACACACACCGACCTGTGATTAACAGCTCTCACCTGCGCTGGAGCAGCGGGGCGGAGCAGGGCGCGCCGAGTGCGTGCCGGCCAGGTGTGGTACAGCCGGGCCGGCAGTGCGCTGGTGGTGGTCTTCCAGGTGGTGTGGCAGCGGCGGCAGCAGTGGCAGGTCTTCCCGGGCGGTGGGGGTGAGCAATCTGTCTCTCCATGCAGCCAGCGGGTTAAAGCCCGCGGCTCCTCCTCCTCCGCACCGCTCCCCCTGAGCGGCACAGCTCTCACCTGCGCCGGAGGGCAGGGGGGCAGAGCAGGGCACGCCGAGAGTGTGCCGGCCAGGTGGTGCCACGTGGTGCAGGTGGGCCAGCAGCGTCCCAGGCATCGGGCACACACACATTCGCTCTATAAGACACACAGACATTTCCCCTTACTTTTGAGGGGGGAAGTGCATCTCATAGAGCGAAAAATACGGTAAACGGAATAAATAAAGCAAATATACAAGTAGAAATCACTCTCTCTTTCACAATCACAATTACACACTGCATTTTCTCTGTTTCAAAGCTTACTGAAAATGCTGCTTAGACAAAGAAGTAAAACTGGAGGGACATGATGTTTTCTGCAGAGCCTGTAATAATCATGAGAAGGGAATAATGAGCACTTGATAAGGTGCATGTGTAGAAAACACCTTTCACATTCAAACTGAGTTTTTCTACAAGGGTGCTGCAGCTTCCCTGCAACTTCCAAGCACTCAGTCATCATGGCTCCTGCTGCAAGAGCGAAGAGCTTTGCTTTGGCTTCTTCATGGCACTTCTTCATGTCATTCAAGCCCACTGTCATGCCCCCCTGGATATTCTCTTATCCAGGCTAAACATATTCAGTTCCTTCAGCAGTTCCTCATTGGGCTTTGCTCAGAGATCTCCCTCAACATCCTGGCTGCTCTAGAACAGGGGTCTCAAACTCGCGGCCCGCGGGCCAATTGCCGGGCCGGGCACGGGGGAGGGGCCCTGCGGCCTTCAAAGCGCCGGCGGCACCCGGGCCAGACACAGGATGAGCGGCCCACCACCACCACGGTGGTGCAATACTTGCTGCGGCCCAGCCTCACCCAGACTGCCCCCAGGCAAGTTGAGTTTGAGACCCCTGCTCTAGAAGCATTCCAATTTGTCCATGTCCATCTTAAAATGTGATGCCCAGAACTGGACCAATTCAGTAGGATTCACTTCCAGGTCAGTATGTGCAAGGCTGCACCTCACAGTAGTTCTGATTTCACAGCACAAAAAGCAACCCTTCGTTAGTGCATGTAGTCAAATATATGGACTCCCAACTTCAAGACACTCTGTTTTTCAGACACACACACAGTACCCACCACACAGACTCCAAAAGAGAAATATGGCATTAGAATTTATTTAAGAGAAAGCTGAAGCCTGTAGGTACAGCAGTAAAATATACAAAAAATAGTTATGCTCTTTACAGAGCAATTAGCTACAACAAATAAGGAAATGATGGGTAGTGTGGGGGAGCGGGGAGGAAAGCCGCTTGATACAAAGAATTTGGTGTAAATAAGCTATTTGGTTAAACGGAACTGGAACAGCCACGTACAAGTTGGGGCACTTCTAGTTTGCCATTAGTGGAGGGAGCAATTCTTTCAGTAACCACAAGCAATGTTTTCTGGCAGAGATGGGGAACACTTAGACAACTTGCCTGAATGCTGGCCGTGCTAACTGGGCCTGATGGGAATCAGACTCCACTACAGGTCCCCTACCCCTGGTGCAGGAGGGAAAGAACATACACAGCTTTACCAAGTTTGGTTATGAATTCCTCTGTCTCCTGTGTGGCTAACATTGCTGGAAAATCCTTCTGGACTGGGAGCCAATGATTCATTTTATTGGCCCTGCTCACTGCCTCTGGGCCATTCCCCCAAGCTCTGTGTTTGACACTTATACAGGGATGATCCGCACCTTGGTTTTACGAGACTAACACCAGAGTGCTATCAGCAATAGCTGCTCAGTGGCACCAGGCAGTGTGAACTAAATCACAGAAGCCACAAATCTGGGCAGGGTGAGGGAAGGCACACCAAGAGAACCATAGATGCTGATGAAACAATTGAGCAGAGAAAAAGTTGGTGGAGCCAAGATCAGAAAAATATTTTGCCTGGAAAAGATGGGCATCCTTTCTAACCTGGTGCTCCCCTCCCCCACTGAATTGGACTACAACTCCCAGCAGCTACCAGCATCCAGCTTTTTTCCCATGTGAAATATCTGCCTTTTGCTCCTAAAGTACAGTTAAAGTGAGATATAGTGGCTAGGATGGTGGGCTTCTCTCAGAGAGATCTTGGTCCAAATCCACACTCAGCCATGAACTTAGAACATGCTCTCTGTTTTAGTCAAACTGACCTCAGAATTTTTTTGAGGAAATGAAATGGGGAATGGAGGAGGGGCAAAATACTGTGTATACTGCCCTTGCCTCCTTCAAGGAAGGGCAACAAAAAGTACAATAAATAACAACAACAACAACAATAAAAAAGGTAACTGCAGTTAAATACTGGCAACAGATCTGAAGTAGGGAGCCCAACCATTAAGCTCTTCACTCAGCTTTGTTGCTCAGCTGTGGCCCAAGGCCATAACTGTGGGGAATGGATCTGGGGCCTGCATGAAAGAAGAGAGAATGGGGCTTTTACAACTGGATGATCTGGCTGCTAATCCCACATCTGCCCGATTTGCCTTCCAGCCCCAGTAATCTCATTCCATCACTCCTCTGTAAATTTGGGACTACTCTGGGTGGAGAGATCAATTTCAAAGTCCCAGGGGTCAGCCAGCATCAAAGTTCAAGGTGCTCATTTCTCCACCAGGCAGGGCCCTTGCACTACGTTTCAGTTCCTCCTCATGCCATTTAGGAAGTTCGAAAAAGCAGAGCTGGGGCTGAGAAAGTGGATCTTTGCTTTTGAAAAGCAACAAAAATGCAGCCATTTGGAAGGCAAGCGTAGTCTCCCTCCTCCCCATGCTGCCCATGGCTAGTTGCACAGAGCCCTGCCTGCCCGCCCGTTCAGAACGATCAGTCACTTTGTTACTGGGTAAGCACTCGCATGTTAGTCCTAGCTGGAGAAGCAGCACTTTATGGCATGCAGCAAACGCGCATGTGAAGCTGAGAAATACTGTCAAGACGTGGACATGAAGAGGCACTTGATCTAACAAACAAAACCAAAAAAAAAAAAAGATGTTCCTTAAACGAATAAACTTTATACACTAGGAAAACGTATTTTTGACAAAATAAAAGCTAACTTTAAGTAGAGCTTTTCCTCCGGCTGTGCAGGCTCCGGCAAGGAGCTGCCAGAGATGGTGCACTCGACGTAGCTGGTAAAGAAGGACCCGCAGCCAGCCATCTCCTGCTGAGGCAGCACCTGCCCAGGTGGGCTCCACGATCATGTGAGAGGAGGACACGTTTCCTGCCAGGATGGGTTAGGTCCCTGGGAAGGGCCGGTCACATGGGTGAGTTGGCACAATCAGCGGTCATCTCCATGTCAAAGACTTGCAAGGACTCTGTGGGAGACAGCGAAAGAGACAACCTTGATCCTCTTGAAGCCCTGAGAGCTTCATGCTTGGCCTTTAGGGGACATAAACTCAGAATGTACATCAGAGCTGCCTGGCCAGGGGTTGCTGAGGCTTGCTGTGCCGTCTGAACATGAGGGGCAGGATTGAATAAGGGTTAAAGAACCTGCACATAACACATGGCCTGTTTTAGAGTTGTGCAAGGTTCACTGGCCTTCTGTGATGTGGGTGCTGAAGCAGAAAATGCTGGGTGTTTTTGTGTTTGGGAGCTCAGACCACCCCTCTGCCTTGTACCTAGCTTTCTGGGCAAGCAAGTTACTTTTCTTTGAGCTTTATGAATGTCAGCCATTTTGTGAGCAGGCAAACCTCCCTCCACAAAAGCCTTTTTGCAAGAGTCCCCATGGCACCCAAATTCCAAATGTTCCCACTACTGCAAAACAGGGAAGGGCCCCTATGAAAAGGGTTTGGATGACTCCCTGAATCCAGCCTGTGCCTGTTTGTGTTCCTCCATGTAAATGTAAAAGCAGAGCAGGGAGAGAGCCCCCCGCCCCTTCCACCACGCCCAACACAGCACAGGCCGCACACTCACCAAACTGGCCGCTGGCATTTCCCTCGGCTCCCTCAACATTATTGCCAAATTGGATCAGGGACTCGAGTGTGCGGGGAGACATGGGCAGCTCAATGGTGCTACTGCAAGTCGTTCTGGAAAGGTGGAGTGTGGCGGGAGGGGAGGAGAGAAGAGAGAAGAGAGAAGAGAGAAGAGAGAAGAGAGAAGAGAGAAGAGAGAAGAGAAGAGAAGAGAAGAGAAGAGAAGAGAAGAGAAGAGAAGAGAAGACAGAGCAGCAGGGGAGACAAGTTAGAACCTGGAAGCGACTGGCTCCAGCTCCAGAACCACCAAGTCTGCTCTGACCAGGGGCACCACTAGAGCTGGAAGCCCCGACCTATTTCTGGTATTTGGGCAAGGGGACATAAACTGGGGCAAAGGTAACTTGGACATAACCCTACTTCCACTCACTCTGTAAAGGTCCTCATGACATTTTATTCCTAACGTGTGCCAGAAACAAGCGGGGTGTGTGTGTGGGTGCGTGCATGGCTGGTACAGCTCACACCTCCCCCTCTTCTACTTCCCCTCTTCAGTGGTGATTTCTCGATTTCTGGTTATTGATGCACATGGTGTAGGACTGTGCTCTGGGTATAAACCAACCCCATCAAACTGCTGTGCAGACCCCCAGCACTCCCTCCCCCCCAGCTGCGAATCCCCTCTCCTTGCAGGAAGGAATACGTACGGGGTCACGCAGATGAACTTCGTCTTCAGATAGGGAGCAGCACCTAGGTGAGGGATGGGGGGAGGAAAAGTATTTTGTCAGAGTGTGTGGAAAAGCAGCTGGAGTCTCCTCCCCAAACTCTACTTTCTTCACTGCTCTCAGACACATTTAAGCTCTGTCTGGAAATGCTTTCTTGCAAATAATGGTGAAAATTGTCAAATGAAAATAAGGAATCATTCTTAAATATTCTTCCAGCTATCCATCAGTTTGCTTTTTGCCTCATTTGCTGGACTTATGCTGAGCCAGAGTCAAAACAAACTGATCAAAACTCTGCAAGTGCTGTGCCTTCTGGGGAAGGGATGCAATGCTACCCACACTGAACACTCTTGGTAGAGAAACTCTAAATCAGTCCTCCCCAACCCAGCATCCTCCAGGTGAGTTGCACTGCAACCCCCCTGTGGCCAGTCTGTGCAGGTGTATGTGAAAGAGAACCTTACTTTGTTACAGATGCCAGCTGATCCCGAAATAAGTAGCTGTAGAGACTAATTGTGCAGGACTGGCTCAGAAAAAGACACGACCAGGGTAATCCTACATTTACTCAGAAGTAAGCCTCAGCAAGTTCACTGGAGTCTACACCCAGGTAAGCATTTATATGATTACAGCGGAAGGCGGCTGTAAGGTATGACACCTACACTCCAGACTCCCCTACCAGACAGGTAAGTTTCCACTACTGCAGTTCTTGCCCCCAGGAAGCAGCACAGAACGTCAACAACTACCTGGGTCAGTAACTTCTGGGTGCTCCTGGCTCTCAGGACGGCAGTATTTTCCAAAGGCCTCCTCTTTGGGAATATCAGGATACAAGTAGACAAGTGGGGAGACCAGGATATTGGTGGCATCCATGATCTTGTAGCCCATAATAATCTCAGCAAAGGACATGCTATTGAGCTGCTGTTTAGTGTATGGCTCCACTGATTGGATCTGGGTCTTCCCTGCAGCAAAGGGAAACAGATTTAAAGGGGATTAAAGGGGAGAGGGAAACATTAGTTGGTTCATCCATGTAATCTAGAAGTGTATGGGGGTTTTTTAAATAATGCATGAAGGTGCAGTATTGGGCATGGCTGAGACAATGCACTGCTCCTGTGCATGAGAGAAGGGACAATGCTTGTTTACAAGGGGTTTATCCTTGAACAGCTATTATTCACACACACACACACACACACACACACACAAAGTTGCTGCCCAGTTAACTGGGTATACTGCCTTTTCCATCAAGAAAAAGTTCCTTACAGAAAATCAGCTCATCAATTCAATTGACGAAACATCACAGCCACACTTGTACTGAGCTCTCCGAGTTACAACTGGGTGAATTTAGTAGAATCTGCTCCACGCATGTTTCATGGATTGTCAGGAGCTGTTCAAACTGTTGTTTGCTCATTGACACAATCAGATTTTGCACATGTGTGCAAATACACACTTCTGAAAATGTGGATATCCCCCAACATATGCAGATCGTTCCAGCGCTTTAGCCTATGAGAAAATCTGTATTTTTGGTCATTTTTTGGAAAATTGTCCATATGTTTCTATGGCTTCATTTGCATAAGATTATGGAATGTGTTCTCTGGAGAGATGTGCCTGGTGCTGAGTGTATATTCTTTTTGGCACCAGGTTAAAACCTTTTTATTTAAGTGCTATTTTAAAAACTAATATTTTATCGTTCAATGGTTGCTCTCTGTTTTCAGTTTTTTGTCTTCATGTAATCTTTTATTGAATTTGTAATTTATAAAGATCATTTTACTGTTTTTTAATTGTATGTACTGTGAGCCATCCTGAGATGCCAAGGTGTGTGGTGATGGCATACAGAAGTTTTAAATAAAATAAATACATAATAAATAAGATTATTTTTAAAAAATCCTTGAACCCACACAACTCGGGAAAAGCTGCTCCACCGCACAATCTGTGGCAGGCTTCTCCAACATTCCCATCCAGAGCTTCTGGTCCATAGAGGTCTTCCTGCAAACCACTTTCCCAGCCCTGTTGAGGGCCATTAACCAGAGATGGCGGAAACCGAAACTGGGGCCTTCTGCTTGCCAAGCATACTAGTGCTAAGCCGTACTGGCGGCTTCCTTCTTGCACATGGCGCAGCAGTCATTCACCAGGTATTCCGGACAGCCTGCCCCTAAGTAACATAATGTGTATATACTGGCATATAAGACAGTCCTTGGAACCAAAAATAGCAAGGCAAAAATTGGGTGTCATCTTATATGCCCAACATAGGACAATCACCAGAAAAACCACCGAAAATACTGACCTTGTCTTATATGTAAGTCATCTTATATGCCAATGGGCGTTCAGTGTCAACCAAAACTCACAGGATTCAAGAGAAGAAACTCTTTAAGTGCTCTATGCTCTTTCCAAAACTGTATTCCTTACCACTGATGTCCTTCTCCACCCATGTGAAGGTGATCCCACCTTCCTTGCTGCTTTCACTGAAGCGTAGCAGGAAAGTGCCTGGAGGCTTTGTGCTCAGGATTGCTCTTTCCCGCTCCTTGCTGATGAATCCCATGATATACCTGACGATAATGAGAAAGAAGTGTGCTTTTGCTTTCTCATACACTTTCAAAATAAGGACTTGTAGAACATGGGAGTTGCAATGGACAGAAAATGGATCTCCAGATCTTTTGAACTTTGGCTCCTAGCATTTCTGAACATTAGCCATGTTGGCAAAGGTTTCTGGGAGTTGAAGGCCAAAATATCTGGCAATTGACCTTCAACGCACCCATTTATAGGTCTTCTGTTCAATCCTAGGCTCCATGTCGGAAATCCAGAGCTAGAGCCACTCACCCCAATGTCCAACCAGCAGACGGCCAAACAGCCTCTACCTGAAGACCTCCAGCAAGGGAGAACCCATCAATCCAGAGAACTAACTCCATCGTCCAACTGCTCTTACCACCTAGAATGTTCTCCTAACAGCCAATCAAAATCTACCCTCCGGTAATGTAAGCTGCAGAGAAGAAAACATTACTCTCCTCTATGTGGCAGCCCATCACGTATTTGGAAAGCATTAACATGTCGCCCTTCAAGCATTCTCTTCTTCCAGCTAAACATACTCAGTTCCTTCAACTTTTCCATTCCCATGGCCCTCTTCCTCTGCACCCATTCCAATTTGCCTGTATCCTTCTGAAGCAGGACACAAGGCTCCAAATGAGGGCCAACTAGCGGTGAACAAGGCAAGAACCATTTCTTTCTGACTTTGTCTACAGTAGCTGCAATTGCTTGATGTTTCTCAGAAGCTTCACAGAGGACCAAAAAGGCCTGTATCAACTGTGTCACTGTTTTCTTTTTCCCTCTCATTTTGACTCTAGTGTAGGAGGCCGAATCCAGATCTTAAAAGCCACCCCACTCCTCATGCTTGGGTTTTAGAGCAAACAGGGTTCCTGTACGTAACTCTAGAAAAGTAAAGCAACATAAAGACAAAGATCTAAAGGTATGTCTGTTTTGGTCACAGAGGTTGAACACTTCCCCTTTCTCAAGTCTCTGAAGAGACCTCAGAAAGTGGCATTTTACTGGTAAGAAGTGGTCAGAAAGAGCCCTCTCAAGAGTGCAGACACTGGCAACAATAGTGGCCTTTCTGGCACATGCTCACCCTTCATTCCAGAGTGCCAAGATGTACTTCTTCACCAGGTCAATGATATTGTCCAGCCAAACCCAGAAAGAGAACCCTTTGCCTGCCATGTTCTCCTGCAGAGAAGATTGCAGAGGAGACCCACATAAGCAAAACAGTACATCCACCCTGTGCCCCAATACCTTGTCTGATCTTTGGAAATCCCTACCTTGCAGAACTTTGCCCAGGTTATCTGACATCCAGAGTAATTGACACCAGGCCCTGCAGTGAGGAGGAGGAGGAGGAGGAGGAGGAGGAGGAGGAGGAGGAGGAGGAGAAAAGAGCCATTAAAGATGCTGTGGTGGTGGCAGACCAGGGCCAGAGAGACTCTGGTTTAAATCCCCACTCACCACAGAGCTCCTTGAGTGAATTTGGGTCAGTCACTATCTCTAGCCCAACCTACTTTACAAGCAAAAACACTGACAAAGTAAGCTGATCAAAATCTCCGCAGATCTTAAGCTTGCACAACTGTGTGAAATTTTGGTTGGTGCTAATTAATTATTGCCCAACTGTGGATTTTGGATTCTTTCCCACCTTATAGGACTATTGCCACAATAAACATGGTGGGGTGGGAGTCAAAGTATTTTTGCCACCTTGAGCTTCTTCCTTGGGCAAAAGACATATTTAAAAGTGAATGACTATATTGACATGAAAAAGTCAAGTGCAACAGCTAGCCTGGGATGTGTTGATTTTTTAAAAAAAACTGGTACAAAAAGCTGGAATGCTACTATTTGGGCTTCCAGGCGTGCAACCTATTCTTTATACGCACAAGAAGAGGACAGGTTCTTACCAAGCAATTTCTCAGCAAGTGTCGTCAGCTGCTCAATGCTGAGTCCTCGTTTAGTGGTTGAGGAGAACTGCCAGCTCAGCACTTCGGCAACCTGGTCCCAAGTGCCAATGGGTGGCTTGGTGAAGAAGTTCACGTTCTGCCAAGAGAGGCAGCAATCACGAGTTGGAATTAGGAATCAGGAATGCCTCCCACCCGCCCTTCTTGATCTTTTTCGAGCTCCAGGGTTTGGGAAGTGCAGCATACCTTAGGGTTGTTTGTCAGCATGTTGTACCACAAGATAGATGCCCAGGCATTTGGCATCTGGCAAATGTTGGAGATCACCACTACAGGGAGTGAGTGAGTCTATAGGAAGGAAGCACAGTTGCTCTCAGCACGGAAAAATCTCTTTCCCTTTATTTACACGTTCCATTGGCACTGTTGGGTAACAGAGCTGTGAATGCCCATTAAACACGCGCACACACGTGCATATCGGGGGGGGGGCAGGTGTTCAGGAAAAAGACTCCCCCATTTTTTCCTGGGGAAAAAACATGTTTTTCAAATGTTTCGGCTTCTTCCACCAGCCCCCCCAACTCTAAGCACACAACACCCTCCTCCTCTTAGGAACCGAACATCAAGATTCTAGTCTTCACGCATCACAAATCTAAGTGTCTCAGCCAGAGGTTCACTAGATTCCTTCCATCTCTGTGATGAAAAGAACCAGTAAGTTTAGCATCAACTCAGAGTAAAAGGAAGGTAGAGGGAAGAAATGAGCAGCGTAATCATCGCTGGTTTTGCTTGAACAGACACAGCTAGAATTGGTCATGATTTGCTTTGGCCACCCCCACGCCATGACTACAAGAGAGGACCTCTTGCAGGGTCACTTCCCTTTCCAGTGGCAAACAAACCACCCGATACAGGAGGTGGGGCAAGCATGAGGAAATACAGCTCAGGATATCTGTGGGGCTCACCTCTAGGTCAATCTTCAAACCTTGGTGGTAAACCTCTGTTTCAAAGGTAATGAGATGGAGCTCTTCTGTGACGATGAGAGAGGCCTGAGGAGAAAGTGGCCACAGAAATACGTTAAAAATCTTAGTTTAGGTAGCATGTTTAGCCTTTTGAAAAACTTGCAATTCCCGTTTCAGTTTAGATTTGCAACCAGACTGGCAAGGTATAATTAAGATGAAAGAAAAGGGAAAGGGTTTCAGGGCTAAAAAGCTGCTTGGAGACAGATTTTTCCTGCCAGCAGACCTGTCACAGCCTTAGTCTTTGCCGGAGATACTTCATAGGAAGCAGCTTAGGAAAAGACAGAGAGCCCCAACAGCTCTTTGGAAGTTTCCACAGGAATCCAATAATGGATTTGGGAGCAATATTGAGAGAGAGAGAGAAAAGGGAGAGGTTCAGAGGAATCATTACTGCTGTTAGCACATCTCACTGGAGCTGTATATGTAATGACTCCCTATTCTAATGATTTATCTTTCTCATCAGCAGCATGAGGGGCACTCACGTCACAGTTTGCTCTACCGCCATTACCACATCTCTGTTCCCGCAATGTCTGTGGGAAGGAAAAAGAAGAAGAATTAGACACTATGGCCTAGTTCTGATATTACACTAGAGCAGCTTCAAAATAGTTTAGCATTATATGAATGTGCCTATGGTCCCTTCAGTCTTGCACACTCCCTCCACCTCTGGCACAGCTGTGAAGAGGTAGAAAGCTTTTGCTTCTGTTTTTATTAGCCTCCACTTGCCATCTGAACCTGGACAAACTGTGATTAACTGTAATTGTGGTTTGTGGAAAGAAGCCAGCTTCAAACCACAGCTTATGAAGCTAGCTTGTTTTCACTAACCATAGTTAAACAGAGGTGCCAGGCTGCTGATGGGGACGGGGCGTTGTGCTCGCATGAATCCTGTCCTCCGTCAGCTTCACTGGCTCCCCATTGAAGTCTGGGCCCAATTCAAGGTGTTGGTTATCACCTATAAAGCCCTTAATGGCTTGGGACCTGGTTACCTGAAGGAGCGCTTACGTCCATATGTGCCCTCCTGCCCCTTGAGATCAGCGGCAGAGGCCCTTCTCCGGGAGCCCTCCGTGAAGGACATTAGGAGGGTGAGCACCTGAAGGAGGGCTTTCTCTGCGGTGGCGCCCAATCTATGAAATGCGCTCCCCAGAGAGGACCACCTGGCACCGTCGTTATTTGCTTTTCGGTGCCAGGGCAAAACCTTTTAATTTAAACGTCATTTTAATTGTTGATTTTATTTATTGATTTTAACAATTTTGGCCAGGATGTCTCCAACTTTATATAATGGTATCGATGCTATGTATTTATTTATGTTTGTAAGCTGCCCCAAGGCTCTGGTGAATGGGGCGGCATATAAGTGTGCAAAATAAAATAAAATAAAATAAAATAAAATAAAAAGACTAATCACAGGGTAGGGTTTAGCTGCATTGCTAAATGATGCTTAATCGACAATGAAAGGGGAAGTGTACAGTCTCCTGGCAGAGGCCTCAGAGAAGGAGAGGGGATGCAACAGCATGACTGTGCAAGTCCAGGGCTTGCTGCAGTTCCCCATCATAACAAAACTTGCTTTACTGTGACGTGTGCAGGGGAAAGAAAAGCAAAGCCATGGTGCTCACCAAATGCTTGAATTCTGCAGAGAGGCTACCATTGTTGGACTCCTCCATGTTCATCACCTTGGTGTTTGTGCCCAGGATATTAAACTTGCGGGACCTTGATGGGCAAAAGAGAGTGCTTGAGCATGTAGAGCAGCAGTGACTTTCCACAGCACAGAAGGACATCTGGGCTGTTATCTTAAATGTGAGACTGCCAAAGAGCACAGGGCCTTGAACTTACCCCCGAAGGGCAGCTACCTCTCCAGAATCCCTGCGGAAGAAGAGGTGGGCACAATCAAGTCAGGAGGCAGAGGCACAGGGTAGGTAGATCATGTTTCAAAACACAGACTTCAGAAAAGCACTGCAGCAGGAGAAGCCAAAATTCCCACCCTCAAATTACTAAAGTATGTATTCAAACTTACTTATCAATGCAGACTTTGATTTTCAGCTGGTAGTTCAGCTCTGGAAATTTAACCAATAACCTGTAGAAGGCAAAGCATGTGTTAGCTTTTGAAGTCACAGTCTCTCCCTCACTCATTCCCTCTCACATACACACATCCCACTTGGTCTGCTAGTGATTTGCTTCGGAAAGGGCTGAGTTGGGAGCAAACAGCTGAGCGACTGATCAAAAACTGACAACGCATGTCAGGTGAAATGATATTTGGTGCATATAAAAGTTGCTGTGCTTGTTCCACTGTTCTCCAGTTACAATGCGCAAACACTGAATTAGGTGCTGAGAGTATATTCAGAGTCTTGGAAATCTCATCTTCCATTGTTTGAAGAAGCAAGCTGTCAAGTCATTAAGGCAGCACCAACAGGCTTGAAAATGTCTGGGCAATGCCCAGTGGAGCCCACTGCCCCTCCCCAAGCATAGCAGAAGTGGAATGCATTGTGAAAAACAAAAAGGCACTCATGTAAGCTGCACAGATTGCCGTATCTAGCTTTTTCAGTGCAGACTTTTGCTTACCTGGATGCAGAATGTTAAGTACAACAAGCACTCGGGCTTGCGTATAGCTACATCATCCTCAACTACCCCTCCCTCTCTAAATGCATATAATAAGAATGCAGACAACAACTTACCGCACTTTTGTTGTGAATTGTACTCCAGTTTTGATCACCAATGGGCGATCTGGGTGCATTGGCATACAGGGCTGCCGTTCCACCACAAATGCACTGGAAGGAGAGAGTGAGGACAATATTGGGAACTGGGGCATGGAGGAGAGGTGGTGATGGAAACTTCCAATCTCAGGGAAAGTTTCCAAGAAGCATACATCCAGATGGAGAGGCCTGAGGATTTTGTCTGGTCTTCACTTTAAAGCAAACTGAGCCACACTTCCTGGATTGATGTGTGGATGAGAACACAGTTAACAGCCCTTATGTTTCATACGTCAGATTTTGTGATGTAGTTCCAGACTCTGAAATCTTGGACCAAAATGCACACGAGAATGCATTTTTAGGGCAAAAAGCATTCAAGATGTATCTTTTAGGGCAAGAATGGGAAGGAATGGGCTTATGAATAAACATGCAAATTGAAGCAGATCGGAACAAGAGGGACCTGTTCAACTCTAGACACACCATTTCAGCCCCTACCTCCATCTGCACAGGACTGGGGTGTCTCCCCAACTCCCACCCCAGAATGACAGGTAATACCTCTTCATGAGGTTCCTGAATAGATCCACAATGCGCTCCTCCAACAAGGGCCGGTGCTGAACAATAGGGTCACCCTTGTAGGAGACCTTTTGCTGGAGCTCCTCAAGCTTCTTGATCTGCTGACGTGTCTGAAGCTGTGACTCAGCTAGGGATGTTATCCTGGGACAAGCAGGGAGAAAGGAGCCACAGATCAAGAAAGCCAACATTTCATTGGAACAACAATGCCTTTTCTTTAGCACTGCCAGCTTCTGGCCAGATCAATGCAAGGTGGACCATCAGTGGGGATGGGAAACCTGTGAGGCTCAGTTCTTGGACTCTGCCTTCCATCAGCCGAGGGGTGAGAGAGGAAGGGAGCAGCAGGCAAACAACTTCAGGAGGTTCCCCACTACAGACTTAAGACCAGTATTGTCTCCTCTTACAGGGTCACAGAGTCTTCAACCACAGTGGGCTTCCATGTCTCTCCCTCTCACAGTTCAGAAGCTTTCCCCAATAAGCAAACTATGCATTCTGTGTCCCTCTCTGCTGCCGTCTGCAACAGGCTGTCACTCCATCCTCTGCAACACTGGAGTTGCTTCCTGCCTTGGGGTGCCTCAGAAAGCAACCAAGCTCTCCTTCTTCAACATCATGGAAAGGGAACGGGCTGGCCAGCTCACCAAAACAGAAGGGAAGCCCAGTCACCAAATTCTCACCAGTTCTCTAGGCGATCAAGACAGATGTTGGGTGGGCCGCCAATACATGCGATCTGCTGCCTCCTCTTCCAGTCAGCTAGCTCCTCATCTACCAGCATCTTCTGCACATACTCCATAGCCGACAGGAGCCCAGCCAGCTCACTCACAATTCCCTGTGGCAAGGAAGGAACAGGCACACTGAGAGCTCTCTGCCGCTTGCCTGATTGGAATCACTGATACCTGATGCTTCCTGACATCCAAGGCTGTTTGCATCATCCTTCCCCAACCTGCTGCCCTGCAGATTCAGCAACACATCTGGAGGACAGCAGGTTGGGGAAGGCTGGCTTATATTCTTCCGCAAAAGAAAAAAAGCAACACATTTCTTGCATTTTATCCTCACAACCACCCTGGTGAGGAAGGATAGGATGAAAGTCTGTAACTGGGCCGAACCCATCCAGTAAGCTTCTCAGAGAGGGAAGACCAGAACCCAGGTCTCCTGAGTCCCAAACCAGCACTCTAACCACATGGACTGCAAAAGCAGACATCTCCTGCCTTGCTTTCCTTGCAGGTGTGCAGAGAGCCATCTGCTAAGAGTACAGTCCAGCAGCAGCTGCACAAAGCAGGAGAAGAGAATCAAAGGAGAAGGTGGGAGGGAGCCGTCTCACAATAACACTTACCCTCCGCATTTGATCCAGGGCTGACAGCATTTGCTCCAGCTGTTGCATCTTCTGTCGTGTCACTGCCTGGTTGTTCCCATTCAGATCCTGCATATCTGGGGAGCCATAAGGGAAGAGAGATAATCTCTAGAAATCAATGTTCCTTCTTGAAGATTTCTCTCGCACACCTGTATGTGGCAATGTAACTTTTATTTCAGGTAAATGAGTGTCATGCTCTTGGTTAGCACTCTATAACCATCTTAGGTTTTTCCCTGCACATCAGTGTGATATATTTTTCACTCTGAAGTCCGTTCTGGTGGCTACTTTTTCCTTTCCAAATTCAATTTAGGAACCAGTAACTTATCTTCAAATCCAGAGAATGCACTCTCTAGCTTCTGCTCCTCTTTCAGCTTTACACTTCTTGTTTCTGTCTTTTCTTGCTGATATTGGGAAGACACACCCAACAAAATGACCACACTGTAAAATGTGCTATACATGCAGGAAGTAATGGGTTGCACGATCCTAATGAAAACTCCCTTCTGCACAAGCTTCCCCTGCCTTTGCTTTAAAAGGCAACATCTGCAGCGTCATTGGACAAGCATCCTTGTGATGCAGACAAGGGGTGATATATGGAAGCTTCCCTACCCATGAATTATCTGCACTGGATAAATCTCTCGTGTTGCTAGGCACTTCAAACAAGTTTCCACTTACCGCCTTGACTCTTCAGAGTCTTATAGTTGAAGTCAAAGTCATCCTGGAGGTTTTCCACCACTTTCATCTTTTGCTCCAGGTCCTGCAAGACAACCAAAACATTGTTGGAACAACAGTGTTGGTCCAAAAATATTGTGCATGGGTTCACAATACTGAAACAAGTTGGATGTGTGGGTGACCAGGAAACCAAAAGCATGACCTCGCCCACCTACCTGCACCCTCTTTCGCACATCTTGCAAGTGTTGCTCCAGCATCTGCTGTTTCTCTGTCACGACCGAAGCTGTAGGGTGGTTTGCCTGCCCACCTTGCTGCAGTAGAGTGGAAAAGAGGTTAGGAGAGAAGAGGAGGAGGAAAAACATTATACAGAGTGCCTTCTCATTTTCCTCCACCAAAAGTGCTTTACTGAGGCATCATCCTCTTTACGCTATTTAGGCGAACAGTGAAAACATCATTATTTCTTTTGGTTCTTAATGCTTTTAAATTAGTGATTGTTCATCTCTTCCCCTTTAAAGCATTAGCTGTTTAGGAAGCAATCTTATGGTTGTTAGATACTACTTAAGAAGCCAAAGGATTTTTCAGATTCCCAGCTCAGATTCCTCCCCATCCACTTATAGATGCATTGCATGTCCCTACCCAAACAGCCTCAAGTCCTCTGTCAAAACCCCCCTTTTAAATGGAATCCACAGCTGTGTCAGCTGTCAAAACCCCATTTCAACTAGAAAAGGGGTTTTCCTTGCGCTTTCCAAAGAAACTATAACATGGGGGAAAGTGCAAAAAGTGCATCACCTTGACTGCAGTCAGAGTGCGTGCATGCATGCATGCGTGTAGAAATTAAGATGTTCCCATGAAAGGGTATAAATTATAATACTCTCTTTTCATGGGCAAAGATCACTTGCACTTTTGGTTTTGCCTTGAGAGTTTGTCATTTAACAACTGTCAAGAAAAACCAAAGTGATGTAGGGAAACACAGTATTCAAAGTCTCTTTGGAGCAATGTCCCAGAGTTGACATCTTCTGCACCCTGGTAGCAGGTAAACCCCGGGACCCCACATCAGTTGAGACTTCGAATGCCTGCACTGCTACAAGCATGAAATCACCACAGTTGTGTAAGTCTGGCTAAGAAAGGGTTAAAAAAAAAAGAACAAATCTATTTGCACATTCGGTTTGCAATTTTTCTGGAATGCAATCTGACAGCCCTTTTGAAGGAGCTGTCACTGGTTGTCAAAAGAGGGATTGCAAAAGCCAGCTATAAAGCTGGTTTTCATGATCTCTGGGAAAAGTGGCAAAACCCCCCAATGGTCACCAGAAAAGGTCTCACTCCTGGCAGGGAGAGGGGAGACAAATTGGTCCTACAGTGGCATCTGCTTGGTTACCTGTGGGAAGATGAAGCAGAAAGATAAAGAGGGGATAGGGCAGACAACCCACCGTGAGAGCACTGTGGACTGCTTGGTCGGTAAACAACCCACCGTAGCATGCCTACTTAGGAGGAAGTTCCATTAACTTTCTGTTTCAGAAAATTTACCAGAAAAGACCATTTTGGTTTTAAAAAAATGAAAAAACAACGGTAAGCACTCCATGTTTCTCAGAAGAATGGTTAGTTTGTCAAAGACAAAAATAGAATGGCAAAAACATGCTTGATCCTATGGAAAGAGACAGCAGATATATGGGGTTATGGAGCACCTCTGTTTAGAGATACTATTGCACTCCAACCATGAGAACTTTAGGCAGGAAGTGCAACAAGATGCAGTTAGATGGATCCAAATGAAAAATTTCAATTCATACAGTAATTGTATGCCTTGATAATATTGAGTGTGAATCTTAACATTTTTGTATGCTGCCCTCCCCCGCCATCCATTAACCCAAATTTGTCAGCCAATAACATTTATTTATTTATTTATTTATTTATTTAGGGCTTTTATGTACTGTCCAACTAAAATTGACTTAGAAGTTGTTAAACATTTAGTATATTTTAAGTGGAGGAAGTAGGTAGTTACTTTGTTTTTATTTCAGTAAGGTAGCAGTTCTGCTTAAACAGCTTATTTATTTTGTTTAAGGAAGTGTAACATTTCCTACATGTGAGTGCAATGTCACAATATTTAATTGTTTTGTTTTTCAATCTGGCTTTTTTAAACTTCCTCAAAACACATGCTTTCTCCAACTGCTATTACATTTTGCTCTCTTCTTTTTAAGCAAGGAAGCGTTCTGAAAAAGCAAGCTGCTTATTATTGCTTTCAGTGTTTTCCAAATTGTAATCCAGGTTAATTCAGGTGAAAAATTAACCTGGAAAAACTCATCAAGTTTAGTGGTTACATCTTAGATAACTTCTTCAATCAGAAACACTGGAACATTCAAATGTCATTTTTTTCATTCTTTGACTTTTCCTCTAGTGCCCATTCCAAATAGATCTGCATGTAATTATAATTCCATTTCAATTTTCTTAATTGTTCATGTCTCCATGGAAGTTGTAAAAGAATAAGCCAATATGTGAGTAACCATTCTTCAGAACAGAAAAAAAGCATAGTCTTACAGATGGGCTGAAATGCTGCTAAAATTGCATGAACAGCCGGATCATGTTGATTTTAGGGGAGATGGTGGGAAAACAGTATTTTTACCTGGGCCACAGAGACTTCCAGTCAATATCTAGCTTTTAAATAGAGAACATTCTTGGAACTTCGCAGAGGTTCCAAGCCATCCTCCTCACCACTGTTCCTTTGAGATGTGTTGGGCTATAACTTCTATCATTCTTGGCCTGCATGTCCAACATATCTGGAGGCCTGGAGAAGTTCTCTTTGATGCCCCGCACGTGTGCTAGGAGAGGGAATGCAGCAGCTTCCCTTCACTAGGTGACTTAGCTGCTAGATGCCAGATACAGACAATATTCCTCTGATGACCCCCCCCACCCACACACTTCCACCAGAGACACATGTTTCCGTCTTCTACCATGGTGGGTAATACAGAAACCCTGCTGCCCATCAAATTCATTTTTGCAAAAAAAAAGAACCCCTTGTTTTGAAACAGGGGAAGTCCTTGTTTTTAAACAAACAAACAAGGTATCCTCAGTACCTATAGATCAAAACTACTTTAAGATCAAAACTACTTTACAAGAAAACTAATTTTGATGCTTTGCATGCTTCAGAACCAGCATGGATTCCATTTTCATTTTACTTTTCAGCACCTGGCAGGGAGAAGTTGGCCTTCAAAGGGACCCAGCAGGGACAAAAAACACTCCATAACCTGATATTGTCCTCCCTAGTCTTATACACCCCAGCTGCTGAACTTACAAGAAAACTAGGATATGGGAAACATTTACCATTTGATCATCTATCCCAACAGAGTGAGTGTGTATGTTAAGAAAGTATAGCTGTGGGGAATGCCTAAATCTTGACCCAGATTGAAGCAAGCCATGCCACCAAAATTTTATTAATGTATTATTTAAAATATATATCCTGCCACTGTGTAAAGTATGGTGTTCAAGGCAGCCAATAGTAAAATCTGAATTAAAAACAAAATAAGAATTGAAGTTAACGTAAAAGCCAATTGATTAAAAACACAAAATTATCCCCTAAAGTTGCTGTTGATTCATATAATCACAGACTCATAGAATGGTAGAGTGGGAAGGGGCCATGAAGGCCATTGGGTCCAACCCCCCATTGTTGCAGGACACAATTTACATCATCCCATTCAGATGGCTGTCCAGATTCCCAAAAGGGCCACTGCAGGAGCTGCAGCATGGGAGAAAAATTGCAATTTCTGCAAAGGGGTGTTGTGAGTGTGAAGACTTCACAGGGGAACGACCATATTGGACACCCTCTCTGCATGTCACCAAGTTTGCTCAGGTTTATTTACTTAATTTCTATGTCACTTAACAACTGAAGCTGTTTGGGTGGTTCACAAAGCAGATTAAAAATAATAATAAAAGATGCATCATATTAAAAACAGATGAAAACATCATTAAAGGTTTACAATACAAAATTTAAAACCAAATTTTAAACAGATATATATTTATCTGTTCAAAATTAAGTTTTAAATCTTATATAGATGTAAAAACTTACAGGAAGAAAAATGGAAAAAGAACTAATCTTCAGACCTGTTTCTCAGCAAGGCCTCAGAAAGCTGCAGGTGACATTCACCCCTATAGGTGAGGTACAAGAGGTTGCCACCTTGCATATGCAAACTAAGCTAGGGGATTGATGGGATGTGCAAACCCAGGGAATGTGGGTTACATGAGGGTTTAACTCTCACATAACCTGTGGTCTGTTTTAGAGTTGTGGAAGGCATGTTTAACCCTCACAGAACCCATGACTGCTGGGTTCATACAGCAGCACAGTCCTGGAACAGGGGCTGGAAACATGAAATGGTGGCTGTATAAGACCTGCACACTCAGCCTCACTGTGGGTTGCTGTGTTATACAAACTGGCCCACTGTCTCAACATAGCCTGATCCCCTCCCTCCTCGCAATTACAATTGTGAAAAGAAAACAAAAAGCCTGGGACAGATGGTGATGTGGTAACAGTAGCCAAACAGGTACAAACAGTTCTGGCAGCGATGGCTCTCTTTGCAGGCCTGGCTTCCCCACAAAAGGCAGGCTCCCCTCTAGGAGCAGGGCACCTGCTGCCCTCCCCACCTTACAGGAACAAATGGTGACACTACGACAAACAACTCAAGCAGACACTGCCCTTCACCTGTGCCGCTGTTGCTGCTGTCTGCAGCAGCCGATTCTCCTCCCAGAGGCAACGGGCCACAATCCGGGCTATCTCCATTGGTTTCTCCAGGTACCTGCTCTGTAAAGACAAAGAGAAATCAGATAAAAACATGGTGGCATTGTTGATGCACAGTCAATACTTCAGTGGCAAGACTCATCCTCCTTCCAGCCAACCCCCTTAGGCTCCTAAGATCCACTCTGCTAGATCAGACCCTGGGTCCCCTCATCCAGCTTTTCTGTCTCCAAGAATAGCCAGTCAGGTATTTCTGGGAAGCTCAATGGCTGGGCATGAAGGGGACGGCCTTCCTCAGTCATACACCCGCAATAGTCCCTAGGGACCTGGTTTTAAGGATGCTTAGGAAGAAACAAAACCATCACTGTCAAAGATGACATACAGTTTACTGAACCCAGTAACAAATTATGGATGCAGACTAAAAAGAGGTGAAAGAATGCTTAGCCTCCCCTTTTCTGTGTCTGTATTGACTCCCTGAATAGGCTGAGTTCTCCAAGGCTGCCTGGGTGCATGACACTTCAGTTCCCAGGCCAAAAACTATAAATAGGATTTTATAAAGTTTCTTTCTCCCACAGTTTCAGAGGCTATCAGTACACACAGGCGTTTATTCCAAATTTCCCTTGAGATGTGGGGGAGGAGGGCAAAGCTGTTTCAGCAAAGGGAACAATTTTGGTTCTTACAGCCAAAAGCAGCTCTAATCTAAGGAATATACTTGGGGAATGCAGCTTCAAGGCAATTATCTCTAGTGGGCTTCCTAAGGTCATTATAAGTTTTTCAGCACCAGGTCAAGACCTTTTTATTTGGGCAATATTTTAACATATAGTAATTTTAATTGTGTTAGACTTATTTATTTTAAATAATGCTCAGTGTGGAATAGTTAACTTATATTATTGATGACAGTATTGGACAGCCTACAAATTTTTCAAATAAATAAATAATGCTTTGGTGCGGCTGCAAAAAACTATCCTGGCTTTTGGACAATAGGGGGGCAGGGGAAGCATGCTTTCTGCTACCTGGTGATGGTCTCATATTCACAATTACTGGCCATGATGTAAAAACCAAAATTAGTTAAGTTTTACTAATACAGTGGTACCTCAGCTCATGAATGCCTCAGTTCATGACCGAATTGGTTTGCGAACAAAAAATTCATAAAAATTTTGATGCAGGTTGCGAACTCCACATTGGGTGGTGACCGTGATCGCAGCCAGCTCCCCCCCCCCCCGAGCGGGGAGATGGCTGCAATCGTGCTGGGCGCAGGGGGAGATGGCCGAGATCACGCCCAGCTTTCCTGCACGAGCACACCCATGATTGCACCCTTCTTTTCTGCGTGAGCGCAACCACGCTCTCGGCCATCTCCCCCCCCCCCCGCATGAGCGCGCCCATGTTCACGCCTGTCTCTCCCCACCCCCACTGCGCCGGGATGATGGGCACATGCAGGAATGACTGGCGCGAACACGGTTGTGCTGGCGGGGGGGCGGGAAGATGGCTGCACTTGTGCTCAGGGTGGAGGGGGGAGATGGCCGCGATCTTTGTTGTTCTTTGTCACTTTGCTCCATATTTTTCTGATTAAAAAAATAGTTACAGAATGAATTAACCTTATTTACATTGAACCTTACAGGGAAATTTAACTTGGCTCACGACCAATTTGGGTCACAACCAGAATCCTGGAACAGATTAAGTTTGTGAGCCAAGGTACCACTGTACTTCATTTAGCAAAGAGCTGGTACAGTGGATGCGAGAGCTGAGTTCTGAGCAAAGTTATTTTAGTAATTTTTTTGGATTTGTATCCTGCTTTTCCACCAAAGGATGCTCAAATGTCAACTCTGGCATAAACATACAAGGTGAATGTGATTTTTCTCTGCCTCTCCTCCTCTGTCAGCTCTCAGCACATCAAACATCCAACTGTCAAATACTGTTAAACAGCAGGAAGTTTCCTGTCACTTCAACCTTCTTCAGAGGCAAAGGATTCAACCTAGGGTCAGCCAATGTACTGGGGCAACTACAATCTAGCAATCTCGTATCTAGCAATGAAAGGAGACACTGCAGAGAATTACTTCTCTCTCTCACTCTAGTGTTTCAAGGTAGCCAAAACCGTCATTCCCAGGTATCAGACATTCCTTCTACTTAGGACATTTATGACATGGGTCACTATTCATGGGGTTCATGTATTGTGAGACCACTCAACACTAAGATCTCCCCATCATTCCCACCTGTAAGAATTGCTTGATCCGGCGCAGGTTGTGCTGGTAGAGAACGTTGGATTCCTGAAGGAAGCGGCTGTACTGTTGATCAATTTCACCCAGGAGGTTGTGGAAAACCAAGGTGGCGTGGGACTCCTTGCTGGCTGCATAAGCCCTGCACAGATGGGGAAGTGAGCGTTGGAAGCATAGTGGCAGGAAAGCACACTTACACAGCAACTTTCGTGCTCGATCCCTGAGATCAAGAATCCCCTTCTCAGTCTAATTCCACAAATGCTGTTCTCCATTAGAACCAGGAAGTATGATTAATTTCAGGAAACCTCTGTAGCTTCTCAAAGAGTAAGAGAGATTAATGTGAATTTCCAGAATGTTTTTGTAAGCACTAGTCAGGAAATTCAAGAGCATACACCCATGAACTAAAGATACTCAGAAGTCACAGCACTCCAGCCATCTACTGCATTGCATTATTTTAAGGCAAGGGGCGGCATAGAAATGTTTTAATAAATAAATAATAAATAAATAAAGTTAAATTAGGGGGTGTCAGTTTTAAGCACATTAAGTGTCAATGGAGTCTGGTGTTTAAGCATGCGCCAGCAGCCGGCAGGTCAAATCTGGTCTCCCTGAGCAATTTTGCCCGGTCCCTACAGCACGACAAAATGTCAATCAAGTGGTTTTTTTTTTTTTAAAGACAAAGGAACTAGTTGCAGGAGGAACAAAACAAGCCAACACGCTCCGTACTTTTGCCTCGGTCCCACCCAGTGTCAATAGATCCCGTCAGAGAAAACACACAGTCCCCAACAACTGTGCTGATAGATGGCACCACCTAATGATGGAGTTGAGCCCTATGTAAGAAGGGGCATCAGTATGCATAGCCTACAACTCCCATCATCCATGCCACCTGGCTGTGTCAACTGCACCTGGCAGGAGTAGGAGCTCGACATCATCGGGAAACCACAGTTTGCACAGCACAATGCATATCTGAATTCTGAAGAAGCAGGCACTCTCCTGAGAGGGAGAAGTCAGCTGTCCTCGAACACATATTTTAAAATGTCCCTTGCAACAAATGCTCCTGCTCCCAAAATGGCCGTTTTTCCCCAAGGCTTCTTGCAAGCGCTGTAGCGCTTGGACCATGAGGGATCGTGTCCTATGCATGCCGACTATGAGACAGATGCCCAGCAGCTCACCAGTCTTGGCTCTCTATCCAGGGTGCAAGGAACTGCCGCAGCTCCATCGGAAAGCTGTCACTGTAGAGTTGGTGAAGTTGCTCCAAATACCGGGTGTCCAACTGCTGCAATTGGTTCCACTGCGCCATCTTGGCAGCTGACACTAGAAATCGGAGCGGGAGGGGAATGGAGAGAGAATACAAAACATGGTTACATTAACTTGTTGGTAAATAAATAAAGTTTTATATACTGTTATGAAAAACTGAAGAACCCTTAAATATGCAATAAAATTGAGAGGTCAGACCTTCATACTACTTATTCATAAGTGCAACACGCACTCAATAATCAAATTAAACCATATCCGGTTCTTTTTCTCCTACTTATTCATCAGGGTTAGTTCAGTCTCAGCTTTCTAAGAATCCAAAGCCCTGCTTCATTTTGATGCCAGGGCAGAGACTTGTGTGTGCTCGTAATCTCAATTTATACATTAGTACGATCTGCCAAATTTTCTGTTTTTGTTCCTCTGGCAAGAGCACTTCCCAAGGGTTCCAATAACTGTTGCAGTAAATAACAAATCACAGGCCATTTTCAATCTCCCCATCCCCCTCTATAACTTCTTTCCCCAGAAGCAGCATTTGGTGTGTAGTTCACATCCAGTAATACGAGATAAGTCATCTGCTGTGCAAAAATGAAAACAACAACAGAAAGAGGACTTTTAAGCTTCTGAGAAATGAAAAACTTCTGCTTTTTTTAACCTTCACAGGTTTAGTAGATATGTCAGACTTCAGGGTCATTCTAAGAAATTCTGCTGTTTGAGATTAACAAACAAAATTGCCCCCATCTCAGTCCCAGCTGCATTCTATGTGCAGAAGCCGACCGTACTAGCAGTAAATTTCTGGTGATGGAACAATGCATAAAATCAAATTTATAGCCTACTTGGAATAAACCCCTTGGACGTATGACTAATGAAATAATGTGCATTTTAATGAATATTCTAAGAAGGAAGTATCTGGAATTTCACCTACAACTGCTGTATCTCAAAGCTAGCTTAGAACACATGGGGCAGGCATCACAGTATGTGCAGATCTGTCCCCCAATACCTCCCTACAGTTCCCCAGCACCCCACCTGCAGACTCACTCTTTCTAAAGCTCAGTTCTCCAGTGGGAGAATTTTGAAGGGTGGGAGCTCATCATGAGAGTCCCAGTAGCCGTTCCTTCATGGAGACCAAACGTTCAGGCAGCTGGGTTACAAAGCAGCTTGCAGGAATTTTCATCTCCACCAGGAGCAGAAATTTTGTAAAGCTAATTGTCGAAGACCAAGCCAGCTCAAAATCCTCCTTACAAGAGGGGGTCCACTATATTTGTTGGTTGGAAAATTCCACATACACACACCCTTACAGGGAAAATTACAACTCAGAATTCTCCAGGGAATTCAAAGGGTGCAGGCAAACGGTCATAACCCTCAACTTCTATGCTTCAAAAGCAGGTGGAATATCCTATACCACTCCTGCATTTTTTAATTAACGGAAGCATTTCTCCTCAGTACAACCCTGCCCTGGGAAGGCATGCCCATTCAGTTAGCTTGAACTGCACAGCCTGTGCAGCCAGAGATGAATGCAGCAGAGTTGATCACACAAGGAAGAGGTCTGGAGAAGATGGCTGCAGTGGGCTAGAGTATCTCCCATTCCAGAGGCACTGCTTGTGGGCTTCCTAGAGGCACCTGGACGGCCACTGGGGGAAACAGGATGCTGACCTGGATGGGCCTTTGGTCTAATCCAGCCTGGCTGTTCTTATGAGTTTACAGTTACAGCATCTCCTCTTCCATGATTAGAGGAGAAAAGCTGTCTGTCTGGAAGGCTTTGCTTCTCTCCACACAGGTAGCACATAAGAGATAGCTTTGTAAAACAAATTTGCTTATTCTGATCATTGACTTTAGCTTCCCCTGGCACAGAATCCTCTCCCTTTCTCATGGTTAGAACACTTCCTCCTTGAGGAACTGTTGACACTTTCTCCCTCTGCGGGGGTGGGGGACTCATTAAGGATGCATTCTAATAGAGGACCTTTCCAAAGGAGCAAAGTTCAGGGAACCAAGGTTCAATCGGGATGCCAGGAAGTACTTCCTGACAGTTAGGACTCCTAGCGCATGGAATGGGCTTCCACACGAGGTGGTTGAAGCCCCATCAGTGAAGGTGTTCAAGGATAGGCTGGACATGCACATGGTAGGCACGTCATGAGTGGAGCCGGCTGGAGCTGGGGGTCAGACTAGATGGCCCGGGAGACCCCTTCTGACTTGCCGTTTCTATGTCTCTATTGTTCAATGTCATAAATACTATACTAGATTTCTTTAGATTTCAGCATTTCAGTTTTCAATCTATATCTAAAGTCTCACTAAATTAAGTTACCTACCAAACATGGGCATTAATTTCAGCTTTTCATTTAATGAAATTGATCTGTCCAGCTTTTACTTCTTGAATATTCTGGACCTTCCATTTTTCTGTCTAAAGTGCAAATATACCAGCTAGACAGGATAGTTCTTCTGTGTTCGTGTAATGCTTGGAAGTGGATCAAGCAAGGCAGATAAGTTTGTTAAGACAAGTGGTTATAAACAGATGCTTAAAGGAAATCCAAAACAATGTTTACAAAAAAAAAAAATCTAAATTGGACTTTTTCAGCCCAGCCAATATCAAACCTTGCTTTGACCAATTAGTCATGGGTATTTTGCTTTTGTTTCCTACTGAGTTTTTTGTGAAAGCAAAGCTGGACCAAGTGAAGTAGAAAAGTGAAGCAGAAAGCAGCAATACTGGAAAACACAAGAGCAATTTTTGCATTGTCATACCAAAGCTACAATCCTATACTGGCTTAATTGGGAGTAAGTCTCACTAAACTAACTGGAACTTATTTCTGAGGAGACACATATGCTATCAACCTCAAATTGTTCTGGGTGCTGGTCTTAAGATCTTATGTGGAAATATTAAAAAATATTCCTTCTTTAGGTAAAACTGGAAACTCTATGCAAAATACAGGAAGTGAGACAAAGATGCAAAATCTGCTTGTAAGAATGATTACTGCTGGGATGACCCACTCAGATTCCATCCCTTTAGCATCCATGGATTTGGTCTTGTGCTTGGCTCAGTCCTGCACAGTTAGCCAGGCCAAGAAGTCCACAAATGCTCGCTATTGCACAAGCAGCAACCTTCCCCATCAGCTGCAGCCACCCGAAGAGTGGCTCCAGAGCATGGAAGAGGAGAGAGGTGTGTGGTTGTGCCAGGCACCAATCCCAAAGACCTACCTTCTTCCCCACCTGACACAGCCAGCAATGGCAGTGCTGGGCATGGAAGAGGTTGCTTGAGGCACCGTCTTTAAAGGCCTATAACTCCCAGCATGTCCCAACCAGCCTCTCCACCTTCCCACCCTGCACTTTCACAAGCTGGGCCTTTTTGCCCATCCAGGTGCAGCATTTCAGGGGGTGAGGGAAAGAGGCTGGAGAAGTGTCAGAATAGCTCGTACCCATCTTACCCATTTCCTTCCTTCCCTGTCCACCAAAATGCCCCCTTTCTCCCCTTTTAAGGTCCCCTTCCCAACCTCAGAGAGGAGCTGACATGGTTCTTGCCACTTGAGAACCAAGAGCTGGGCTGTGGGAAAAGATATGATACTCGTCTCCAAGGCTGGAGCACAGACCAGGGTCTACCGGCCTACTCCCTCAATGTGCACAACAAATTTCACATGTCTGGAGTTCAGAGCCTTGCCACTACGGTGCTGACTGACACACATCTGGCATTATTAATAATAATCATTTGTGTGTGATGCTAAGTGTAAAGCAACAGCAGTGCAACAAGGAAGTTCTGGATCCACTAGGGATGCAGTCAGTCATAAATTAAAATATATAAGGCAGATCGACTAAGGGAAAAAGAAATGTCTAGCATTTAATGTATTTGGAAATTACTCAGCCGTTAGCCTATCCTTCATACCCCAGTCCCCATGCGAGCTTTATTCTAGCAGCCATTCCAGCAGGCTGCAGAGTAAGATGAGAGTAGGTAGCAGGGCCATTCTACCAGCCCTGATGCAAGACTTAAGTGTTTCTTCTTCCCTCCTCATTCCTTTTTTTCCTTCCTTACAGTCCACTTTAGACTGTAAGCCTGCAAGCAGGGCCTAACCGACTTACTGACTGTATGAAAGCTGAGGAGGGGAATAAAAAGATTAAATAAATTAACACTAAAAACTAATAAACTCACCAGCTCCCAAAACCAGCAATCAATTAAAAATGTAACTAAAGAGCTTTCCCCAGGATACCTGTTCCTTCTAACAGCAGGCTCAGGTGTGGAATGCCACTGATTATGCAGCAAAAGCAGGGCCACTGGGAAACAAAAGGAGAATACTGTGTTGTCTCTGTATTTGCATATTCTGATGCTTCCCTTGTGTTTCCGGGTGGCCCTGCTTTTGCTACCTATCAGAGGCACTCCCATCTGAGGCTGTTATTAGAAGGAGCAATTCGAGATGGGTACTGTTGCTCCTGTTAAAAAAAAAACCTTACAGCTGATGCCAGGAATCCAATGAGGCCTGAATACACTTGGAAACTGTGAAATGCCCAGTGCTACTTGGAAAAATAAACAGAAGTCTCAATGTAGATAAATTCCTTGTGACTTACTGTATTCTGGAAAACAATTTGGCTTTTCCCAAAAGGGAGTGTTCCTATCAGGGAAGGGGATCCTCTGCAACGTTTTCCTGCAGGCCCCTCTTTGTAACAGCAAATTCTTCACATTTATAATTCACACACAAAATGTTCCAAAAAGCTGACTAATTCTTCTCGCAGCTGTCTTAAGATTCCAGTAAGTTAGGTACACATGGTTATCCCTATGGGGGAAGGAGAAACTGAAGGTACGCTCAGCTTTCCTAAGGCTGAGTTCATGGCTAAGGTGAAATTTGGGCTGAGGATTTCCCAGGATAACAAGCTAAAAGCATGGCATGAGCAGGACAAAATGCTCCTAATTCTGGCAGGAAGTGGGGAAGGCTCTTACACAAGGACTACATTCCGTGAGATAGCAAAGTGTGTCACCTTTCTTTATATACAAAAGCAGACAGTCTGTATATTTGTTTAAAAAAAACCCAATGGTTTTATCCAATGGCATTCTGAGTAACCTGCCTATCTCATCCCACACCCGATTTAGAAACCCTCAGGCAAACTGCTATGGAGCCTATCGTTCTGAATTCAGCCATCTAGCTTTCCCCAACTTGATGCCCTCTACAGGTGCAAGAAGACAATTTCCAGCATTCCCCAGTCAGCACACCAAACACATCTGGATGGCACCAGAGAGGCTGCCATAAATGGTATCAGAGTATTATTTAAAGAAGAATCTGTGTTCCTTTCCCACTATTTATACAACAAGGAGAACTGTCATGTTTAAAACGTCTGATGAACTCAGCCTGCGTGTATTCTTTGAAAAAGCAAGAAAACCTGAGGATTACTGACACCAAGAACACACAGTCCAGACTTACACAAAATCAGTTAAGAGTTCACAGCAGAACTATTGACCATAGGTTCACATTATAATACTTGGAAGTAAGGCAATGCCTTAATACTTGTTTTTCAGAGCAAATGCCAAGTACAAAGGAGGCTATATAAAGACTGGTGGGTGGTTACCGCAGGGGTTAAGAGTCTGAGCTGGAAAGTCCCCATTCCAAATTTTATGGTTGTTGTGTGCTCACCAGATGACCAGAGGCAAACAATGGTATCTCAGCCTTCTACCTGCCCTATGGAGATTGTCCTTCTGCTGCCCAATAGGACCGCTGAAATAAAGTTACTGAAATCAAAGGCTGGCACAGCTGCTGCCAGGTGCTAGAAATCCCGGCCAGGGAAGGCTGATTTTGCTCCTACTACCAGGCAAAGCTGCTTTAGTTCAGACAGGCCATTGCCCATGCAAGCTGGTTTGCTGCTAAAGGAGTTTCCTCCAGTAAGGTGCTGTCCATTTCAGTGTACCGATTTATTTTTATGTTTCTTCCTCTGTATTTTACTATTGCTAACCACATGAAATGTCCCTTTTGGCAGAAAGGTAGGATACGGGCATACATATTAAATAACTTCAATAAATAAGAGTTTTGAATCCTCAGAAAGTACAAAGGTTTTCCTGAAAAATAAAGCATTGCTATCATCAACCAAGCTGAGAAACTGCCTTTATCAGATGCCTCTTCCACAACTGTCACGCAGCTGCAGCAGGGAGAGAGACAGAAGCAGGACCAATCCGGCTGAGAAAGCAGCATGGATGTGCAACTCTGAAAAACATGTTTCATTTGAGCTCAATGAACTTTCAACACATGACCACACCAAGAGCCACAGCAAGATGAGTCAGGGTTTGGTTTGTGTTTCCTGCAAAATTGATTGAACTATTTGCACAAATTTGGAGCACAGGATTTTTTTTTTTTTTTTGCCCAACTTGTGCAAACTACATGAATTTGTACGAATTATGTACTTCAGGGCTGATTTATTAGATCTGAGTTGTTCTGGTTGCAGTATTTCACATGAGCCCCATGAAAGCATCTTCTTCTCATGGCATATGCCCAGATTCCACCTCAGCTTCCTTGGATTTTTCTGACAATTAATTTCTAATTTGGGCCTCCAACTGCACAATTTACACAAATTTGCAGAACAGAGGCCTAGATTTTGTGCAAATGTCCTCAACTTAAAAAAAAAAACAAACCCAACCACCACAAATCACAAAGATCACATATTAGGTTGACTTATGCCAGACTGAGTTGATGCCAGCACAAGGTTGATGGAATGGAATCTGGACCAAGTTGAGAAAATCTGTTCGATGGATACCTCTGTACTGGATTCCTGACACATCGCTGTCCTGCTCTGAGTGGTTTCCATTCCAACTGGCTGCATTAAGAAGAGAACTTCTGGCTACATTACACCATAACACGAAGTAGATACATTTAGAATTGTTGCCTGAGATTTTCTTCTTTTTCTCATCCTTCTTATCCCTTTAGCAAGTAGCCATGCAACAAAATGCTTTCAGCCAATCTGGCCAAACAGCTGTAATTCTTGAGAAATTACTTGATGGGTCTTCATTTCAGGGAGTAACTCCTGACTTCAGCATCTCAACTTTGGTCTTGACAATGTAGCTATTTTAAAACACTGTGGAAGGCTGGATTTCGTATTTGTGAGTCTGGGGTGGCAAATTAATTCACATCATCATTGGCTGGAATCTTCCTTTCAGGTATGAGCCAGAAAGAAATCATTTTCATTTGTTCTGCCAGAAGTCATGGTTACTCAATCAACCCCCATGAACTAAATATGCACTGAATGAAAAAGATACAGATGCTAGCATTGCTAAGGTTACTGTGGCAGCTATACAAACAGCATTCATTGGGGTGACACACAAATAAAACTGATTAATAATAATTTAAACCACATGCTGTAATGAAATGGTACAAAATAGTAACCCACATATTTATAGGTATACCTGTGCACAAGCATCCCCCAAGAGGTAGAGGCAGGGTTCTGACTGTGAAGCAGAGCTTTAGAAGCACTTAAGAGGGTCCCCAGGAGCAAACATCACTGCAGTACAAGCTTCTGCCTGCCTCCCCAAGCTCAAGCTGAGGGGGGGGGGGGCAAGAGAGCCTCAGGAATTACTCAAATAATCCCCTCAGCCTTTGGTAACTTGGTAAGAATTCCAGGATGTCCTCTGCCTGTCTGCAGAGCCTGAAGGGACCTCACCTAAATGAAAATATCCATTTGTGGGTCCCAAAACAGAATATTGTGTAAAGAACTGCTGTTCACTTGGATAATTGTTTGGCATGAAAACAAGCTGCTATATGATCTGACAAATCATTTTCCTGTGTACCTATCACTGCAAAAGGAAAAGAAACCACTTTTGATTGTGTATTTATGTCTGTTTGCCAGCGGGAATGGAAGAGACAAAAATGGCCTCCAGTGCATCATGGTTTCAGATTGAGAAGCTGTGTTATGTGAGGTGTGTGGATGACCCTGACATAGTCACTGCTCATCTATAACCATCTGTATAGAGGTTAAGGGTTTAAATATATATATTCATTAAAATAGTCTCCATTTTGTTACACCTTCAGAACTTCACAATAAATGTGTATCTTAAATTAATGGACGGGTTTGAAAAAGCCTTGCAGACTTGAAGAAAGACAGCCTTTAGGAACGAAACATGTTAAAAGTACAATTTTATAGGAACATACTGGGTCCCATATGACTCATCAAAGCCAGCAGCAGAAATTTCTACTTGTGAAGACAACCAGGAAAATATGCAAGTTGGGGGCTCTCTTTAGGGGTGGATCCCAGATTCCAGGACTCCCTGACTGTGGAGATCCATTACATCTTCTTTAGATCTTTTTCTAGACTATTACTGAAAACTTGTACCAGTCAGCATTCAGTATATGATATACATCTTATTTATTTATTTATGACACTTGTATGCCACCCCATAGCCCAAGGGCTCTCTGGGCAGCTCACAAAAAAACAAACAAACAAAACAAAACAAACCCCATTCTATTAACTGGCTTTTAAACCTGTGAGTACAGTCATCTTATTTATTTGATTTATATCCTGTCTTTTTCTTTTTAAAAGAGCTACAAAGAGGCTTATATCATTTTCCTCCTTCTGCTATCAGTCTTATCCTCTCAGCAACAACCCTGTGAGGTAGGTTGGGCTGAGAGTCTGTGACTGGCCCAAAGTCACCCAGCTGGCTCCATGGCTGAGTAGGGACTAAAACAAAAGCCTAAGCCCCAGACCCATGCTCTTAAACACTGCTATGTATTTATTGCATTTATACAAACACCCATCAGCTAGATAATTTCTATATACCATACAAATGCTATAAACTTTTGTTTCCAAGTTAAAACCAGACATAAAATGTTAATTCAAATAGCATCAGAAGAGAATTAAGGCAGGAATAACCGCACCGAGAAATCTAAAGGCACGAAAACTGTAGTGCTATATAAAATTACCTATGTGTATACCTTTACATGTCCAAGTAAACATGCACAGAATTCTAGAGAACAACCAAGAAGCTTGGAAATATAAACAGGCCTTCACCTAGCGCCAAGAAGACTTAAACGAAAGGCACTGCTCATGGGAGGGCATTCTAGAACTAGAACACTACCACTGATGGGGCCTTCTCTGTAATGACCATCTCTTCATCCAGATTTGCTAATGGCACCCAGAAAAGGGCCTCCAAGGATGACTTAAGAGTCTAGTATATACCTAGAGACTTAGAGTCTTAGGTATATATGGGAGGAAATGATCCTTCAGATCCTGACTCCAAGTATTTAAAGTTCTATTCCCATCAATGTCTGAGCAGTATTTTAGTAGCTATGAGCATATTTTAAGCCTATATATTGCTGCACTGGTGACTTTTTAAAAAATATGTAAGCTACTTGGAATACTGTAAGGGAAAATCAGGATCATCACCTTCCAACTATTCTGGGGAGCTATGGATCCACACCCAAGCACCAAAAGGCGCCCATATTCAGTCATGTCACATTCAGATACATTTCTTAAAAACATAAAATTGGGAGAAACCTCAAAGATTATCAAGTCCAAATGCTTGCCGATACAGAAAATCTGGTGCTCAATGTGGCCATCTAACTTCTCCTTGAAAACCCTTGACAAAGGTGGGCCTGGCAGTCTGTTTCATGGTCACACAGGTCAGACCATCCAGAAGCTGTTCTTCATGACTACCCAAAATTCCTTTTATTGTAATTTGAACCCGTTGGTTTCAATCCTACCTCTGAACCAACAAAAAACAAACTAAATTTTGCTCTTTCATCTATACATAATAGCCCTTCAGATGTTTGAAGATGGATTTAATATTTCCTCATAATCATTTTAATTGCATCTTCTTCTTGTAGGAGAAGCAGCAGAATAGGCGGTAAAATCCAAAGGTATGAGGGCAGAAGGATTATACCCCACTTCAAAGTATAACCATGAGAACAATTCCTTGTGAATAAACAACAGCTGCATATCAGGGATCAGGATTTGAGCCCACCCTTTTCCTGCTTTTCTAACTTTTGAATTTACAGAAAACTTTGTACTGCTGGCTTTTTACCCCTTTTTTAAATATAGAGGAGCATGAATTTTATTCTTTTCCTTTCCTTTCCATGCCTTTTCATAAACTCTTGTTCCCTGCAGTGGACAACCACCACCATTTACTGCACATGTAGACCAGATCTTTAAGATGGGCTTTTGGCAAATCTTCTAGCATTCATTCAATTGTATTTACTGTCACTGTTTTTGCCAAGTTTTAAAAGAAAGAAGGTTATCTGGGACACAAAAGCCTTCCCTTTTCATGATTGTGATTTCTAGAGGGGCAGCTCACATTTTATGTCAGTTGCAGAAATCCTATGAAATTTAGACAAAAAAAGGCCTAAAATTCCAGTATACTGCACTTTTTCACAGGTCTTTTACTATCCATGTCTTAAGATTGTGCCATAAGAGTCTTATGCCAACTTGGATGCCAACTAAAAGCAGCATCCCCCAATCAATGTGTTGCCTATATGCCCATGATCAGCTATGCAGATATCATGGAAATTGTAGTCTAACACATCTGGAGAACCCCAAGTTAGGGAAGACTGCCTTAAAGACTAACAGATTTATTATGTCTTGCTATTTATTATCTCTCTTTCTTTCCTGTCTTTGCAGACAGGATTCTACCTAGGAACAGAGGAAATCAGATCTCTTGTCCGTTTGGGCCACTGACCACCAGCATCTCTTTGTGGTTTTTCCGGTCCTACATGGAGAGGCTGAGGACTGACCTCAGGGTGTTGTGCTTGCCATTGAGTAGAGACCAATGGATTTTCCTGAGTTGCCATTCTTCAGCAAAGCCATCCTCGGACATTATTGTAACACCAAGAGCCTGGTCCAGTGAAGGCCACTGTCTTTAGATTCCATGAAACTTAGACAGAAATATAACCACCTGTGGCAAATATATAATTTACTGAATTTAAACGATGAAACATGGACACGGAACAAAAAAGAGCAGAATATAAACAAACAAGGAGCTTACATTCCCCCTATCTGTGGCTGTATGGGTCCCCCAAAGAGGCTAGCAGATGCTCCAGGGGACACCAAAGTAGCCTGGACAATCTTCATGTCAATTCTTCACCCCAGGCCAAGAACAAAAGACAATACCTCTTGTCATGGATTTTATCCAGGTCTTTTCTCCCTCTGTTTCAGAAGCTGTTAGTACACACAGGGTTTGCCTCTACTCCCCTGAGAGGGTGGGTGAAACTACTTCAATAAGACAAACAGTTTTGTTCCCAGAGCAAAAGTAGCCTTATTTACGTAAGGACTGGGGAAAGCAATTTCAAGGCAATTACATATATTGCTCTTACTACCAAGCTGGCTTTATGGCCTTGAAATAGCATCAAGAAACTACCTTGCAATTTGGGTATTAGGAAAGTTTGCCACACTGCCTGTTGAATCTTTATAGCTCTTTATAAGCTTTATAACTTTGCTTTTTCCCTCCCTCTTCAGTGCATGGCTTAAGTTTTGTTTTGTAATACACAGTAATAATTAATTTTAAAAATCCTCTTCGCCATTCTTCTGGGAAAGCCCATACAATAGAAGCTTCTCCTTGAAAAGCAGGAAAAGGGCTTTCCGTAAATGCAGGAGGCACAGCTTGCTGCCAACTCCTCCAGGCATGGCAAGTAGCTGCATTCAGATTTGTTCTAGGCATGTCTTTTTGGGAAACAGAAGTTAGGAAGCATATCAGAATGCTAATTCTTGACAACTAAATTGGGTCTTTTCTGATGAAGACACAAAGAGGAGGGCTTTCAGGCAATCTGAGCTAATTCAATTTAACCATTTGCTTTGTAATATATTTTGAGAATATCTTCTCAAATTTTTAATCGTATGTTATTTATTAATATACTATATATTGAATTTGTAGCCTTTGCTAATTAAGATTACATTTATCCAATAGTTGTGATGCCTTGAATGTGTCTTTCTACACATTGATTTTTTTCTGCGTGTGCTATTTAATATGTTTGTGTTTTAAGAAGATTATTTGTATGTTCTAGTCTACCTTTTCTGAATCAAAAAGTATCATATAAAATACTTCAGCAAAAAAAGATTGTCATTCCTGCTCCCAAAAAAAGAGGTGAAAGGAAATTAAAAAAAAAGTATGAGCTTGAAGGAATAGGTTCTCTTCAGCATAGAAATGGGAAATGAAAGTTCGCTCTGCGGATCAGGAAAAGTTTCAATTCCTTATTAGGGAACAGAATGTGAAGAATAAGAACACACTGGGGGGGAAATGAAAGTTTAATCAATGCAAATAAAAGTGGATGAGTGGCAGTAAAGATTAGGAAAGTAGGATTTGCTGTGGTTTGAAATTGTCTAACATCACCGAAAGGTTTTGATGGTGATTCCACAGAGGGAATCCCCCCACAAGAGTCACTACTCTGACATAGGAAAGGTTGGAGGGAATTTGACTTTCATGCAACTAGTTGTTAGTCATCAGAAACTAACTTGGGGGTATAGCTCTGCTCCTTGGATTCTGCAGTATGTGGTTCCTCAGGGTTCAGTCTTGTCCTCCATGTTGCTTAATGTCTACATGAAACCACTGAGTGAGGCCATCTGGAGTTTTGGAGCGTTTCTCCTTTTCATCTTCAGCAGGTGAGGCTGTGGTTGTGCTGACTTGGTGCCTGGCCACAACAATGGAATGGATGAACACTAACAAACTGAAGCTCAGTCCTGACAAGACTCAGATGCCTCTAGTTGGTGGATCTTCGTATAAGACAGAGGGAAGTCAACCTGGGGGTGCACCTCCCCTTGAAGGAGCAGGCTCACAGCCTGGGGGTGCTCCTTGAGCCATCTTTGTCACTTGAGGCCCAGGTAGCTTAGGTGGCTTAGAGCACCTCCCACCAGGTTTGGCTTGTGGTTCAGCTACACCCCTGTCTAGACAGAGATAGTCAGTGATCTATGATCTAGTAATTTCTAAACTAGATTACTGCAATACAATTTATATGGAGCTTCCCCTGAAGACTGTTCAGAAGCTGCAGCTTGTGCAAAATGCAGCTGCCAGACTAATAACAGGGGTCAGACAATCTGATCATATAACACCAATTCTGGCCAGCTTGCACTGGCTGCCGATATCGTTCTAAGCCCAGTTCAAGCTGTTGGTTTTAACTTATAAACCTCTAGATAGCTTGGGACCATGATACCTGACAGAATGCCTCTCCTGACTTTCTTCTACCCTGACACTACAAACAAGTTGCTGTAAGCCGTCCAGAGACGCAAGTAATTGGACGGCATACAAATCCAATGAATGAATGAATGAATGAATGAATGAATGTTCTGGAGTCTGTCTGCAACTGCCACCTCTGAAGGAGACTCAGATGGTGGCAACAAGCGGAACGGACTTTTCAGTGGTGGCCCCCCAGTTGCAGAATGAGCTCCCCACTGAGAGCTGTCTGCACCCTCCTCTTTTCAGTGCCAGATAAAGACCATCCTCTACTGCAAGACATTCAAGCAGCTTCTAGGGCCTGCTAACAGGTCTGAATAATTTGCCTTTTTTCTTCTTTAAGTTATTATATATATCTATTTAACCTGCTTAATATATAATTTTAAATTTTGTACTGTAAACTTTTAATGATGTTTTCATATGTTCTTTATACAATGTATCTTTTGTTGGGTTTTTTTCAATGTGCTTTGGGAACTGCCCAGAGAGCTTCAGCTCTTGAGCAGCACAGAAATTAAACAAACAAACAAGCTAGGATGAACCCAAGCTGTTTCTTAACATTTCCCCTAAACAGTCCATTCCAATCACTTGCTGGAAAGCACAGGGTTACAGGCAGGGTGGGACAGGAGGCCAAGTTTCTGAACTGAAAAGCCAAGGCCATCCACAATATCAACCATCAAACAAGTGAGGGGAGAACATAGCAACAGAGATCCTCTGGTTTGGAACAAAAGCAGAAGTGAAGAGAAAATGCAATTTGAGATGTCTGCAGAGATCAGTTGGGGCACTGGGGCTTCCTTCTTGCGCTCGGGCACTCCACCCCAAGGGTGGGCAAGGAATCCACTTGCCAAGCTCTCAGTGATGTGCAACATGGTGGCATGGGCTATATTTTACAACAACAACAAATGAAAGCTTCCCCCACTCTGCAACTCCGGGTGTCAAGGAGGATGCAGGAAAAGGAGGAGTGGCATCTACGGTGATAACAACAAATCCCTGAGCTGAGCATATGCTAAGAGGCACCCTGGTCCTTAATTCTTGCCTGTCTTAGCCACTATTTTGCACCTGGCAGACTTCAAAATGGGTGGGGTCCTGTACGTGGTAGTCTCCCTCAACCCTGTTCTACCAGTACCGTCTTCCCCCAGCTACACCAGATGCCGCGTATAAATATCCAAGCATGGCTTTTACCACTGTGTTCTATTCATTATCTCCTCCCCAGTGGATATTACGTCAAAGATGCTAGACTAGACAGGCCTGTAGTCTAACCCATCAACAGTATTTTTTTTAATTCCCTGGTCCAATTAACACATAATTGTTTACATACAACACCCAAGGAGATCACCGTGAAGGATAGCTGGCTACTTTCAAATGTGATTGCTCAGAATGGAAAGGAGGAAAGTGGAGATTCGAAAAAAAAGTAAAGTACACCAAGAAGCAAGTGAGGGTTTGAGATACCGACATCAGTAGGGTACCTTAAATACATTGGCCATATCTTCCTTCAGGGAACATGGCCCTGGCTTCAGTTCAACACAAAATCTGATGAACTTTTTCATCGGTTTGGCAAGTTATGGAGGGGGAGCAAAACCCAACCCTTACAGCAAGTGCTACAAGAGCCAAAGCAAAGAAATTAAAACCAAAACTTTTGCTCTGTAGGCGTTTCCTTCACAGGAAGAACAGCCCTGACTAGTCTCGGCAATCTTTGGCATTCACTGCTTTACAACTTCACCATTTTCTCATGAGAAGCCTCCCACTGCAATAAGGGAGGGCTCAGAAGAGGTCATGGCTCTGCCACAGATCCACACATCCTTGTTCCCAAACCATTGCAATGTCCAACTCTGTCATGCCTAATTCCCATTGATTTCAGTGGGACTGAAGTTCATCATGCCTAACTTGTCCCATGGATGTCCAAGGGACCAAACCAATCCTTCTCAACCTGAGGCCCTTCTGTTTTTTAGGCGTTTGCCCATCAACTCCACTCAGTTTAGCCAGTGGTCAGGAATCCTGGAAGTTGGATAGGCCCCAGGATAGGTAAGGTTGGACTAAAGCTGTATCTCTATCTACTGTGTTTGAGACTGCAATCCTACAGCCTTTCACCCTGAACTCAATCAGACTTCTAGGACTAAGACAAGTTATTTAGGTCTAGGACTGCATTCTAATTGACTAAGAATTCTTTTGTCAGAGGAGCCAATATTAGACTACACCAGCTTTCTCTGCTACTGCTGCTAACATTTCAGTTTTGTGTCCTACTGATTATGCATTTCCTGTACACAGACACACCTTCTCTTCTCAGGATTAGTGGTCTGCACTTTATGTTTAGCACAGTATTCCGGTTTTTACTTTATTTTTAACCACTATGTATGTGCAAAGACAGCTGTGTGTTGCTGCAGATGCCAATAACTCTGCTTGGGGTGGGTGTTAAGTGTGTGTCTTGAAACATAATGATACTGCACAATAGCTATGAATTGTGTGAGAAAGAGTAAATGATACCAACTAGCAGGGATTAGCAGGACACTGGGACATTCAGCAGGGAAAATCTTCTACAAAATAGAACAGTTATACTGAGCATAAGACTACTGTAAGATGCTGGCACTGCAAACTTCACCAAGACCAATTACAGATTTAAAACATGGAGATTCATACCAGACTTGGCTGCAGCCCAACTCACTGGACCCCAGAGGTATAACCAAACAACACAATCAATGGGATGTGGATTTTTAGCTTAGAGAGCTTCAGCTTTCACCTGATGCAGAAAGACATGCACTGATTGTCCCTCCAGCTGGGCATCAGAATGGGGAAAAGGGGCATGACAGAGAAGGGAGGTGGTTGTGGCCTTTGGCCATTTCCAACCAGTGTTCTAGCCTCTTCCCCCCTGCCCACCGCCTAGCACTAAATCTAGATGTCCATCTAGAGAAAATACGCTGTGGGAGGTGGTAGATATCACCTCTGCTGTGCCTCAAAGTTTTGTGTACACTGAAATTGCAGAGAATAGGATTGTGGCCTAAAGTTGCTTAAAGTGCAATCACCACAGAATCATGAAAGGGGAATTAAAGTCTCAGTCTGGATGAATTTAGGAGATCTGGGAAAAGCTGCACATGTTTGGGGTAGATTCTTTGAAACATACACAGACTAGATGTCACTTGGATCATGCCAGGAGGCGACATGAATTATGGGAAATTTGACTAGAATTCAGGAATGCACTTCATAGATGCTTCTTCTGTTTGTTAATTTGCATTTTTTATTATTTAAAAGCAAATGTATACCTATAGAGAGAGGTGAGAGAGGTAAGTGAACAGTTAGAAGAAGAGGGAGAGGGGAAAATAAGGGTTCTTGGTTCTCGTATAACCAACATGGTTGGTTTAAAAATCTTTCAGTAAAAAGCTGATACCAAAGAAATGCAAATGAAATTAAAGTTCCAACAGTGAAGAAAGGAAAGGGAGCGTGTGTGTGTGTGTGTGTGTGTGTGTGTTAGAGGGGAACAGACCGCATGCTCCTTTTCTGACGGATCGGGGGGGGGGGGGCAACAGTGAGGCTCTGTGATAACTGTTGTTACCTGTTTCAAATTATCCCAAGTTTCGCTCTCTGACTTTGTGGCAATTTGTGCCATTTGCTTACCAGCCTTATTACCCTTCACTGGTGCAGCATGCATATCGTCTGAACTCAGGCAGTATGGCTTGTCTGAGGAGGGGGCAACCATCAAATAATCCATGGCTTATGTCCCTTACTGTAACTGTGAGAACCTGTCCATTGATCATGTAGGCTAGAAGGACAGTGTCTCTCTAGGGTTCCAGACATGAGCTTTTCCTGCTCTACCTGAAGATGCTGGGAATTGAACTTTACATTCTGTGTGCAAAACATCTGCTCCACCTCTGTACTACATCCATTTCTTCTAATTAGAACACTGACTGGAGCAGGATACAGCATAAGCTGCAGACTATGCAATCTATTTGCAGCTGTTATAAACACCCATTTCTGATGTATATTTAATTTTTGCTGCACTTTAAACTGTTTCCTCTCAAATGGCAGGGCCACTAGAACAAATGAACAAAAACTGGAGTCCCTACAAGTCTACACACGTTTTAGAGGTTAAAAAATGGATCACACTGATTCATTTGGAAAGAGCAGATGCAGAACAAGGAGAAAGTTGGAGTTGGAAGAAGAGCATGAAGCTTCATCACTGTAAAGGCATATGGAAACATTATTCTTTAAACATTGGACAATCGACTCTAGCAATTTTTGAACAGAACAATAAAATAAACCCACTCATAACAATAATATTTGAGGTTTATGCAGCTGTTTTTCCATGCTGGAAGGCAAAGAAGAATAGTTGGCAGGCAAGGAAGAGAGGTCTGTTCTTCCAGATCTTTCAAATGAGCTTCCCAGAAGTGTGTGGTTAAGTACCACTGAAAATTCAATGCCAAACTGGAGCAAATTCATACCAAACTGATAAATGTGTGACTGGATTATACAACTCCCAACTGCACCTGAAAACTCCTCAATGCAAGCACAATACTCCTTGTACTTAAAAAGCTAGCATGTCAGGAAGAGGAGGCTAGGCTACACTTTTCATGGATAAGCTTGTTTACTACCTGCAGAAAAAAGTATTTTACTTTTGCCGCACAGAGGCATTAGATGGCATAGTGAGAGGGTGGCACAGAAAGAAAAGGAGAAACATGCACCCTGAAGTTCTGTAATGTTGCAAATTTCACCCACTTTTGGCTCCGGATCTATCCACCACTGGTTCTGTTTCTGCTCACTATGTCTGCTGCCCTTGGTGGACTTTCCCTGTGGGAGCAAGGTTTCCTTCCCCTGCCCCAATTAGATCCATCTTCTGACCCAGGAAGAGAACCTCTGCGTCATGCTCACATTTCTCTGACCATCTTACACTATGGAATCACTTCACCTTTGGTTTTTCACGAAGTCTGTCCAATACAAAATTGTGCCCTTAAAGACTGTGTTGGAGGTGCCTCGATCACTAGTCCTCTTAAACAGAAGTGCAGGAATAGAACTTGGGCTTGAACATGGAATGCGGAATTGCCTTCTGAATATTTGGATGTGAAACATCTAATTGCACACACTTTTTGCTCCAAAGCTTCAGGCTTTATGGAAGATACAATACTGCCTTGCATTTTCACTGATTCGTTTAAAACAGCTTTCCCAAACCTGGTAGTTTGCACAGATGCTGTACTACAACTCCTATCAACCCCAAGAAAAATGGTTTTAAAATATACATATATTCCATTTTATCTCACAACCCTTAAAAAGTTCAAGGTGGTTAAGAAGAGCTAATATAGTAGCAGATGTGAAAAAGACGAATAAATAGGGAGTTCCAAAGTACAAAAGATGCCCCCTTTGGTTCCCCAAGAGCTTCTCTAGCTGTAACAGAGCCTCTGCTAATTATCTTAATGAGCTGGCAGTCCTTCAAGACTTCCTGACCCTGCCTTTTATAGGGCTGTTTTTAACCTGAAAAAAGATGTGGGGGTCAAACTGATACGCAAACTTGACAAGTGAACTTGCACCTTAAACATATGCACAACGTTTCATTTCAGTATCTCACAGTTCAGCAGAATTATAGCATCACCAACTTTTGATTTAACTTACAACCCCCCCCACACTTAATTTTCCCAATGAATTCTACACACTAGCAAGCCCTCATCAGAAATCTTGAGTTGCAAGGAGGCCCAGATCTTAAGAGCGGATCAACCCTGTAAGATTTCAAACTTCTAACAGAATCATATTTCATATGATTTAACATTCTCTGCCATTATTCGGGGGGGGGGGGACTGAAAGCAAAGCTGTTTTACAGGTGTGACCCTTAACACAGTTAACTTGTTCTGTACTGCCAGGGCTTCCTGCCAGGTCATGATGGATTATGCTTATAAAATAGCTGTCCAGCTCTTTATAACCAAAGCTCTAAATAAGATGTTGCTCATTCACGTCTTGCCTCTATAAAGCCTGCGCAGAGACAGACACAGTACTTTGGTTTTGACACTGTGGATGTCAGCTGGGAAAGCAGCAGCAGCAGCCGGCCAGGAATTCTAGAAGTGACTTACTGCAAAAGGGGGCAGGGAATGGATTGTTCCCAGTGAACAGCTTAAGTATAGACTCCTGACTGTTTTGAGCTGCACCACTTGCCAACATAGAAGTCCTGGGCTAGTCACATTGCTGACCCCTTTAAATGCCCAGATCAGTTAGAAGCTACCAACTCCCATTTCTTTGCAAGGTTTGTATCTGTGGTCTTGGTCCCTACTGCCATTTCCTGCAGTTGTCCGGGAAGATGGCACCAGAAACACCTAGCTGGAACAGCAGTGAGCCACCTGCCAGGCAGACAATGTGCAGCTTTTCAGATATTAGTGGACTACAACTCCCAACAGTCCCAGCTATCATTGGCATGATGGAAGCTGGAGTCCAAAAACACTTTGAGAACTACAGAGTCTCCATCCCTGGAGGCTCAGAAGATTTTGTTATCTAGCATAACGAAACTAAACAGATTTGAATACTCTGATGAAGGACTATAATCTCAACTCTTGCTGGAAGTTGTCAAGGCAATTTGAGGTTTTGCAATCTTTGAAGCAGCCACACAGCTCTCCCTGCCCCTCCCCCACGGCAGTGCCCATCTGTGAATATCAGCGGAAATTAAACTGTATCAAGAAGTTGAACAATAAAGGCATATCTCTGAATGCAGAAAGGTAAACATCGACAGCCTCACCAGATGGCTACCCTTGAACTACTCAGTTTCACAGAGGAGCTTTCTGCACCATAATGTAACCCTCCCCCACTGTGACCTATTGAGACAGTTGTACAAACAGAAGCACAAAAGCTTCCTGTTGCCTCGTCAGCTCCGATTAGCAGGCAGCCAGCAATGTCACAAGCCAACCAGAAGGATCAACCTTCCATGACATCACAGGGGCAAGAATGGAACTTGTGCAGGCCTTTGGCAGGTAAGCCACACTGCAAATACAAAACCTGATTCCTTCCTGGACGCTGAGCAGAGAAAAAGCTATGCTCATATTGCTACCTAAGACAAGCTGTGCCAGGAGCTCCCAGCAAGGGCCTTCCCATTTCTTAGTTTTCATCAACAGCGATTACTCCAGCAGCTGCATACAGCAATGAGAGGCCACGACTGATACCAAGTCACGTGCAGCCATGACCCCTACCTATCGCATTGGGAAGAGAGCCAACGGCGATGCCAAAAGACAAGCCTGCCAGGTGTCTGGAGCATAGCATCTCCCAGCTGCACTCAGGAGGGTGTAGGGCAGTGCCAGTTGCCATCACACAACCCAGTCAGGTGCCACCCCACACTCTTCCTAGCCTGTATCATGGTCTTTCCCAAGCTGAGATCCTCCAGACCCGTTGGATTGCAGCAGGATGGTAGCGGGTGGGGGATGCGGGGACTTACAGTGCAAGACGTCTGCAGAGGCCCCAGGTTGGGCAAGGCTGTTCCAGCAGCCACGCTTCCTACTGCTAGACGGAGCGGAGGCTTTCCACTCCTATGCGCCAACCATCCGGACAGCCGCCAACCCCTCCCCATTTCCCTGCACTCCCTATCATCATCTCAACGTGCCTGCGGAGTTCATAATACTCCAGAACAATAACCCATGGAGAAAGCACCCACACAGGCTCAGTCTGCTAAATAAGCGCAACAGGATCCTTCCTCCACCACCAGACCAACGACCATAAACCAGTCAGCCAACAGTTCGGAGAGCCCCGCCTCCCTCGGCCAAACACGGCGCACCCTCCCCCAAATCCATCCTTTGCATACTTCCAGGATCCGATGTTGCCCCGCGCAAACTGTGCCCAGGGCTCCCTCAATCCATACCCGAGCAAGACAGCTGAGACACCTCCCTACTGACAGACGCGAATAAATCAAGCTCCTTCAGTCCCCACCGCTCCCTCCGCCCAGAAAACCAGCCATGCACGGACCCTTCGTGACTGTCCTCCCGCCCTGTCAGTTCCTCTCCGCCCACGCAGAGTACTCTCTCCCAACCACAGCTAACCCCATCCAATTAAAGCTCCTTATTTAGGGCCCTTGAATTTTCAGCTCAATCACACATTAAAAAGGCGCCAAAGCTCAGCGACGCTCTGCGAGCAGAATGTCATCTTTATTTTATTGCGGTGGTCTAGCTGTGTTCGCCCAAGTACTGGAAGAGAGGAGATACTCTGCACATGCTCAGAAACAAACTCTCCTTTAGCGGAGGCTGGACCCCGGAACTGAACGTAGGGCCGAAAACCTATCTCTGCCCCTGCCCCGCCTACCTTGCAGACCCCCGGCGTCCCTTGCCCACCACTGGGACCGATCCGTTCTCTTCCCGTCGCCGCTCCCTCCTCGCCCTGCCCCAGCTGCTTGGCCGTGGATTTAGACCCGCCCCCTCCACCTAAGCATCATCGACATCCTCTACCACTCGCCTGCAAGTTCTCCTCCTCCACCCGCCAATCGCCTGCAAGTTCTGAGGCTCCTTCGCTGGGGTCGCCGCAGACAGCCAATCAGCGTGCGCCGCTGCTTTTATTATTCATCCGGCCATTCCCCCTCTGGCTTTCTCCTCCCACTGCTTTGCTGGAAATACAGCTGAATTCCGGGCAGCGTGTGACGTCGGCACCGCCGGTGTTGGCTTCATCTAAAGGAGGGGGGAAGGAGGAGGATTATAGCTCTACGCTCTTCCTAATACGTTGTATGCGACGGTTGTCTTACTTAGAGTAGACCTATTGAAATGAATAGGACCTAAGTTAGTGAGTTCTATTAATTTAAGTCCAGTTCGTTTCGATGGCCCTACTCTAACTAGGACTAAGATGGGATACATCTGGATAGATGCCTCAAACGTGGGAGTCCATCATAGGGATCCTGAGACAGAGGAGGATTGGTTGTAAGCGGGGGGTGGGGGCGGCTTTGGTGCTTCTCGCAGATCTTAGTGTTCCCCAGGGAGGTCGAATTCTCCCTACTGCATTACTGAGCAAGGAAAACAAGCCCTTCTCTCAGTTGTAGTCTGGTTGGGAGGCACAGCAGTGAAGACAGAGCAATACGCGCTTGTGAAGGGACACAGCAGCAGCAAGTTGCATAGCGGAAGGAGTGGGCAATCGATAGTTTGCGAGGAGTTTAACCTAGGCAAAACTGGGGTGTTCCTGGGCGGTCAAAAGGAATAGGGATTCCACCTATGCTGAATGGGGTTCTAGTTCCCTTTAAGAACCGTGTCTATAAATATTTACCAATAAATATCATAAACAGGAATGGAGTAAGGAATTCGATTGTCCCATTTTGCTTAATAGATCGCCTCGGCATCTTTCCCCGCACTTCTATGGATCTCGGGTTGTGTCTTATTCAACAAAACCGTTTGTTTTGTGTCTTTTGGACATCACATCTCTTTAGTAAAATTTTGTCTAAGGTGCTTAACTGTTGAAGATGTAATTAGGTAATGCTTATTTTTAATCTTATGTTTTGGTAGTAGTGCCCCATTTGGGTGTCGATAATTATATAAATAATTTTTGAACTGGAGCACTAATTTCCTGATAGGCATGCTCTTTTAAATTATCTACCTGCTTCCTGGAAGTCAATGCATGGTCAGCACAAATGGATTCTCTGCACCCTTCTGACAGCTAAGCACTGGAAGAATAAATGCTCACCTATAATGCTGCAACACTTTAAACATTTGAGTGAGTGCTGTATAGATGCCCTTGGCAAATGGATACTTATTTGGCCATTCGATCTTCTTTTATTGCAGCTCACCTATAGCTTTTAGAAACCAGTATTTTCATACACACATGCTATATATGTATTTTTGAAACAGATATATTTGAACTGAAATAACCACGTTTCTCTCTCTCTTATAATAAGAAATAAGTTAACAATATCCCACTAGATTCAGGTTTGCACGGGGAGTGTACTCTTGAAGGTTTTGGCAGTGGCCAGAAGTGTTTGCACAGCTTAGGTTAATGCACCCACGGCACCCATTCCAAGAAATGTTTGATCTGGCCATGGTCACACATGCCTTCATTACATTCCTTTTGGACTGCTGCAGCATGCTTTTTGTGCAGCTGCTTCTGAAAATGGTCTAGGAACTTCAGAGTATTATGGCCAGATTATTTACTGGGACTGTTTACAGGGGAAGTGGGACTCCCTCATCACAACACTGACTACCCGTCTGTTTCTGATGGTGCATAGCTGAAAATTCTATGCAGCTTAGGACCAAGCTACTTGAGCGGCTGCATTTGAGCCACCTTGAGACTTCAGCTGTAGGCAGTATATAAATGGAAGTATACATAAAAAAAAAATTTGCTCAGGCAAGACTGCCCTGATTTTATTATCCTCAAGAGAGAGTTTGGTGCTGTGACAAGAGAGGGTCAGTTCCAGGGGCTCACAAGAGATACAGCGGTTCACTTCTACCTCTGCATCTCTTGCCCAAAAGGGATTGCCCTTTCCTTTCTAAAGGCCTTCTTTCTCCAGTTGCTACTTCTCCCTTTTCCAGTTGAGAATCGTGATATCCCCAAGTCTCCTCTCTGTGTGCCGCTTACTGTTCTTGTGTGACTGGCTCACTGAACAGGGACATCAGTTACACAGAGAATGAGTGAGATGTGCACAGAGACAAGTCCCTCTGTGGCAACTGAGTGTGTTTGGTCCTGATTGAGCAGTTCTTCTCAATAACTTCTATTTCTGTATACTATGGAGTTCCCCAAGCATGGTCATAACACTTCCCTTTTATTTTCAGTAGCCCCATTTTGACTGCATAGCCATTTCAATTCAGCACCAGAGTTCACTGAGTTCATTGTTGTTGCTAGTCGCAAAGTTGTGTCCAACCCATTGCAACCCCATGGACAACATTCCTCCAGGCCTTCCTGTCCTCCACCATCCCCCGGAGTCCACCTAAGCTCACACCAACTGCTTCAGTGACTCCATCTAGCCACCTCATTCTCTGCCATCCCCTTCTTCTCTTGCCGTCAATTGTTCCCAGCATTAGGCTCTTCTCCAGGGAGTCCTTCCTTCTCATTAGGTGGCCAAAGTATTTGAGTTTCATCTTCACTATCTGGCTTTCTAAAGAGCCAGATACTGAGGATGAAGAACGTGTACATAGATATCATTTTTTTAAAGCCTTTGGTGATGCGCCATTGGAATGGCAGATGGAAGTGCAAGCATTTTTAATAAGCATCACGCTTTCCCCTTTTGGAGGTGAGCAAGCTGCAACTGATCTGTGCTGCCTGCCTCTAGAGTCTTGGTGGCGGCTGCTGCGTCTCTGCAGCATTGGTCAATGGCTGACCCCTGACAATGGCCAAGAAAAGCCATGGATGCTATTTGTGCACAGGTAGTGACTGCAGCAGAAGGAAAAGTCACTAGATCTGGATTAAAGTGATTCAGATAGCAATAGATTAATCCACATGTAAAGGTTCCATCTTGGGAAACATTTTTTAAATCCTGTAAAGACTGGGAAGAGGTTGGTGCTAATTTTTTTTTCGTGTTTTAATTGATTGGATTAACTTATGGATTTCCTTTTGTTGTTGATGATGATGATTTCCAAAAAAAAGCACTTTGTGACATATGTGGCACTTGTCTAAAAATATGTTGTCCTGTGTTTTCCTTGAAACATACACTGCCTCAGTATAAGCTTAGAAGTACAAGAGTCCATCTTCTGCTTTCTGTTCTTCACTTACAACAGCTGGATTATGGGGAAATGGTCTTTGTCCCATTTCAGAGATGAGGAAACTGAGTAAATTTGTTGAAATGGCATACCAAAGGTGTAAATATATATGCACACGCACAAGGACTCATGCTGCCCCACTTTCTTTGTCACAGAGTGCTAGAAATAGGGTAATCTCAGTTTGCCAAGGCCGCCGTCTCTTTGAGCTGGCAAACCACTGATCAGATGCCAGGAGGAACTCACTGAATTGCATAGTGCTCCAAACACCCCCCACTTCGTACTGGAACTAGATGCTGCTTCAGCTTTGTTCCTGAAGATGATGATTTTGTATGGGCAACTCCTATCTTTAGCCTGTGGTTAAACAGGCGCAGTTTTATTGTGAGATAGACTAGATGAGATGCTAGAACAGGAGTAGGAAACCCAGTGCTGGGATCACAATACAGGCCATCCAGCTGGACACACTGCCTTCAGTTGGCCCCGCCCTGCACTTGCTGTTCCTAAAGGTCCAATGCCTCTCCTTAGACTTAATTACTGGCAGTAGCAGCTTGAAGCTTTCCTCTCCCACCCCAAATATTTTGCCTCTTCCCCTTTGCCTCCAAACTTAATATTTGGAAAAGAATCTACCTGAATGCTAGAAAATCCACGATTTCTTTCTTTTCAGTTAAAAATACCTATGAGGGCAGGCCTGTACTGTACCTGAAGACTAATATTGGGGAAGAAGCAAGCATAACCTTTGTCACGTGCTGCTTTCCTATTCTAAATTGTCTCCACAGGGATGCCAGGGCTGTTAACAGCAAGGTGCCATCAACAGGCTTGGCTAGGTCTAGGTCACCTGTGCAATTGAGAACCTAACCACACCTGATGTCAAATACTTCTATTTTGAAGGAAAAGAACCCCAAGGATTGCAATCCAACTGTGACTAGCAGGTGCTCAGGCTTTTCTCTGCTGTTCAGAACAGGCTAGAAAGGGGCAAGAAAAGGGGAGCCCTGAACTGGGAACTCCTTGGAACCGCCCCATGAGCAGTATTTCAAAGTTGGTCTAGTGCACCCCACAGAATCACACTGCTGGAAGCAGCCCGAGTGGGAAAACTCTGCCTTATAAACAATCGTACAAGTTTGATTCAAACTAAGTCTATCCACCAGGCTTCCTCAGGCTGCAGTTTCTCTCTCCTTGAGCCAAACATGAGGCATGCCACAGTTATGTGCTTCCTGCTCTTCCCAAGGAGCAAACTCACGTGGGCTGATTCCAACAGTGCTTTCCTATGGTTATGACTTTAGGTTTAGGTCCCCAGAGCTGGCTAGAGCAGGGCTGGCCCAAAGACATTTTACTTCCAGAGGCAATTGGTCTCCTTCTGCTCGGGACAAGTTGCATAGATCAAGCAGCCTGAGGCAAGCAACTGCCTCACTCTGGCCTAGCTGCCTCTGCCTGCTTGCTTTGCCTTCTCGTGGGGGCTACAGCATGGAGTGCTGATAAGAGAGAAAAAGCTGGCACCTCATCCTTTCCCTCACTGGCCCAGTTTTGCACATGATGAGAAGCAGCCATCAGCTTTAGTATTCGGGGAGTGGGAGGAACATGCTGTTGCTTCTTCCGTGTGAACATGGTGAAGGCAAGTAGTTGGGCTGGTTGACAAGCCACCCACAACCCTAGAACTTCCCATGGGTTCTGTGTGGCTTGTCAACCAACCCAATAACACCCGTGCTGGATTGCACATACGGAGAAGCCACGGCAATTGGCAATTTGGTTCTTGTGGGCAACCCCAGTGCACCATGGCTAATAAGGGAGTTACGGTTGATCCTACAGACAAGGTCACCTGGATCTTCAGGGCAGCCCTGATTGCCAACATCTGCCTGAACACAACCTCACTTCCTCTCTCTGAACTGAGTAGCTTTACAGTTACTTGGAGAACTTGGGACTCACTCCTTTAGCAAACTAATAGGGAGTATAGGATAAAGCCTTTAAAACTAGAGGGGAGACTGCAACCTTCCCTTCCTCTTCTGCTCATTATCTTCATTAGGTTCAGAGTCCATAATTGCCTAACAGTGCTATTGCCACCCTGCTTTTTCAGAGCATGTCTGATTCTGCAGAGACCTGCCCAGCCAATTGCTACCTGGCTTTGTGTCCTGTGCCATTGTAGGCAGCAAGACTCTGACAAAAAGAATTGGTCATTTCCTCCAGTCTGACCCAGGCCAGTTACTCTGGGGAGAAATAGAAGCAGCTTTGCTTGCTAAACAAGTTTGAATGAATGGCAATATCTGAAGTAGTAATATGTGAGTGTGAAGGACTCAAGGGGTCTGGACCTGGTATGCTTCAACCAATTATGCACACCAAGGATGAGAGGTATTCTCCAGAAAAAAGTCTGATAACAGCAAAGTGGTAATTGACTGGAAGTGCATGACTGAGTCCTCTTTTTTACCCCTGTTGAGCAGGTAGCGAAAACAGCTGCTCATTGGGTTGAAATTCCCACCCCAATTGCTGATTGGTAAATTTGAATACAGGTGATTCCTTGATTCACTTCCGAGGCTGAGCTACCTGGAGGTTGGGTTGGGAGCTTTGGCAGGAGATGGCTGAATCCCTGGCCCTGTATAGTGCGCTGGTTTATGTTGACAATGCCTGGGACATGACCAGCCTACCTGGGCTTGATGCTGGCCAGTCAGGTATATCCTGCAAGTGTAAGGCTTGCTCTGGCTTGCTCTTGCTTGCTCGAGTGCATCTGGAGCTCCAGTGTAGACTTTCTGGTGTCCATCTGCAGTTTGCATGATCCATGGACCAAATTCTGGTGGGCGCATGATTTTCTTTGGCATCATGGATTTGCACTAGGCAGCTAGGCTAGAGAAAAGTGAAAAGATATGAGGAAGGTAGGGGCTTGTTCTTGTGTGTGGTATCTTAAGGACTCACACATTTATTGCAGTATAATAAGCTTTCATAGATAGGAATCCACAGTACAGAAAATAATTTTGAAAGATGTTGCTTTTCATGTACATTAAGAAAAATGGTATGCTGAGATGATAAAAGTTCAAGAGCCCTCATCTAAGCTGCATCTGATCTCCGCACACTAGTCAGCTCCCCCCACCCCACCCCATGGGCTTCTTTTCCACCTGTGTCCCTTTAATATTCCTGCCTCAATTTTTCTCTCGCTCCAAAATCAAATTCCTTCTCCTCTGTCTATACACCTTTAAAAAACAAAACAAAACCAAATGGGGATCCTTAGGAGAGAAAGACACAGACAGACAGACTCTCCCTCTCTCTCACATGAGACAGGCATCTCAAGCAGCTGTTTTGGGCCAGCATGAAAAAAAGTGGATTAATCATTATTTAAAGCATGGCTACTCTATTTCTCTTCCTGAGGATGTGGGGTTTGTAGGATATTGTCCTGGGGCCAAAACCACCTGACTGGCTGAGTACTACCAGGCACCTCAAATGCAGGGGTAGGGAAGTTGCCACCTGCTGCTCTGATTCCAGCAGCAAAATGTCTTGGGACCATCCCTGGACACGGCTGTAGAAACGTGTAGAGTAGGAAAAGGTACAGGAAATTATGAGGGATAGGGAAACAAAAGGGCAAAGAGAGAAGCCAGAGGACCAGATTATGACTCCTGGAAGGCTCAACTTTGTTCCCCAGGCCTGAGGTGCTGCTTCCCCAGTTTACAGTAAAGATTCTCCCTTAGGTATTCTGAATTCAGTATGAGTTACAACCAGCAATATGTTAAAAATATTAGATTATTAGAACATTTTTATGCAGGTACATTTTCACACAAAACTGCCCTTAATAGGACAAGGTGGAATGACTGCTTCAGACAGCTTATTTTGGGTACTGAGAAAGGGCAAGGTATGGTAGAGTACATAGCTTATTAGACCTGTATTTTACTCTCAGGGAGACTGAGTAAGAGGTACTGGTAGGATTTTCGGTCTCAGGGACAAAATACACACTACATTCATAGACTCTGATCCTCACACTTTTGTTTACTGTAGTGTAAGTGTACATGCCCCAGGCTGGCCACCACATGCTGTCAGGAGAGGCTGAAACCTTCCAGTCCAGCTACTCCCACCTCATACTTGTTCGGCTTTAGCTAACACAGACTCAGGGTTACGTGGTAATCCAGAAAACACAATGCAAGCCAGCGTCTGAGTGCCAAAGCTTCAGTCCAGTAAGGGAGAAGGCAGGCGGGAACAGCCAAGGTACCAGCAAAACGAAAACCAGAGTTAAGCAACCAGATACGTTCCACAGGCCATCGAGCAGGAATCCAAACCTGTTGCACAGAGTATAAATTGTCAAAGCAAAGGGCCAGAAACAAGAGAGCAGGGTAGATGACCACAGGGGATGCTTGTACAGGCAGTCCCTGAGTTATGAACAAACAATCTGTACTTATGAACGGACTGCCATAAAGCCTATTCATTTTAAAAAATACTACAGAAAATCACCATCACCATAGAGAGGGAGGAAGCAAAAGGGTAGAGAGGAGGCCTCCAAAGCATGGCTTCCTGCCCTCCCCATCCAGAAAGGGTTCTGGCATTTCCTTGGTGCAAAAAGGAGGGACCAGTGAGTTGGGGCTGGGTGGGCAGGCAGTTAGAGATATTCCCAGTTTTTCCACTTTCATGCGGGTCCTGCACCCATAACCCCCATGAATGTGGATGGCCTACTGTCAGGATCAGGGCTTGAGTGAACCTGCAAGTGCCTGCTGGACCAGGAGCACTCTTGCCGGGAGTGACTAAGGAACAATTATGCAGTGCAGCTGGAGGTCCTGAAGAGCAGCATAAAATGGCTTTCTGGCACTGCTGTTCTTTGCCACAGCAATGCAAGTAATCTTCAGGACTCTTGTGTTCTGGCCTCTGCATCACCATGCCTTGAACCTCGTTCCTGCCTTACTCCAGTGTGCTCCAGTCTGCTCCTGCTCACCCCAGTTAATCCTTGCCTTGTTCCAGTCTGTTCCTGCCTTGCTCCGGTTTGATTCTGCGTACCCAAGTCTGCCTTTGTCCTGCTTCTGTGTGTTCTTGCTTGCTCCAGTTGTTCCTGCCCTGCTCCACTCACTCTTGACTGGACTACCCTGACATGACTGTTTCCCTGGCATCAGACCACTGGACTGTTTCTGGACTGTGTGCTCTCTCTCTGTCCAATACAATATTGGACTGCCTGCTGCCTTGGCCCTGACCCTGGACTGCTGACCACACTACCAGCCTCAACCCCTACTAAGCTGCAGGACCTGGTCTCACACCAGCACCCTCGCCCCAGCCTCCACCCACATCCCAGCCTCAAGTCATCTGAGTTGCATACAAATTTAACTTAAATATGAATTTCTGATTTCTCAGGAACAGAACTCGTTTGTAACCAGGGAATGCTCACATTGCCAGAACCTTCTGAACCTCCTCCATGGCTCAGCTGCAGTACATAGGTCGCTTTGGCCAGAGCCAAATGTCATCGCATAGGCTGTACTAGCAGAATTTTAAGGAAGTTAACAAGGTTCAACAGAGTAGTGTAGGGGACTTTCCTAGCATCCAAACAAATTTCCCAAGGCCATGCAAAGGTCTTATGACCTTCAGCTTGCTAGAAAGAGCACCTGAGACACTTACCTTGGAGATGGCTTCCTCAGTCATGCTGTGAATGAGGGCAGGTTTTGCTGTGAGAATGGAAATGTTTGTCATACTAAAGCAGATTTGTTCCTGCCACACAATCTCCCAGGAAAGATGGCAGTGGGGATCAGTGTGTTTGAAACAGTGAAAGAAAAGAACTTTATAAAATCCATGTCTTTTTTTATTCTCAGAATCAAATTGCTCACACACGCAATTTCAGAGGTCTGTGGAACATCCTCTGGCCTATTTAGGGAAGCAGTGTGGGCATGGATAAAGGGTGTAGAAATTGTCTTTGACTTGTTTATATTCTGCATCCATATTTCATCATTGTATTCAATAGTTATATTCAATGTTGTTTGCTTTTCAGCGCCAAGTCATGACCTTTTTATTTACCCGGTATTTTAAAGTTTAGATATTTTAATTATGTTTTTATCCTCAGTCGTGGGTTATGATGATGTATTTATTGGGTGATTTATTGTAAGCTGTCCAGAGATGTACAGTAATTGGATGGATTAGAAATACCTATAATAAATAATAGGCTGTTTATCATCTTTGACACAGGTGGCTTTTTCTCTTCCTTAAGTATCTCAGGAGCTAGAGTGAGTGAGTGGACCAGGCTCCTGGAAATAAAACAGAGGCCTTCCTGCAGGAGTTTTCCTTGCACGCTGCTTGAGGCAGCAAAATTCTTGAGGGCCGGGGGTAGCTCAGCCTCTGGTTCAGAGGTAAAATCTCTTGCCCTTAACAGAGGTGGATTTGTGGCCATGTTCCCTGAAGGCTCAGGTATCTCCTGGTATCTTGGCATGGAGGTTGGAATGGGAACCATCTCTGGGAGCTCAGATTCCTCCAGTAGGAGCATGACAGTTCCCCCCACGCATGCACACACATCATGGGATGTTTTTTTCTTAAAGGAAAACTGAATAGTGGGTGGAATAGAATTCCAACAGACTTAGAGCTGTGTTTGTTTGTTTATACAAGCTTTTCTATACTGTCCTCCATAGCCAACTTGGCTCTCAGAATGGTTTACAAGATTAAAGTAAAATTGAATAATAAGGCAACAATAATACAATTCAGCAATTCAACTCCTGAGTCAACCAACAAAAGCAAGACATAAAGTAAATAATAAGCAAAAATAAACAAATATGTAATTAGGGAAACAGTGACCCAATAAAGTATATAAAAACACATATAATTTTAAAATGTGTCACTTAATTAAAATGTTGGGGAACAAAAGTTTTAGTCTGGCACTGGAAGGTGTAAAGTGTTGGTGCCAGGTACATTTCTCTGGGGAATCACTTCTACAAATGGGGTGCCACAAGCCAAAAGATCCTTCTCCAAGTAGTCACCTTCCTGACATCCTTTAAAGGTAGTTCTGAGAGAAGATGATCTTAAGGTGCAGGTAGATTTGCATGCAGCCAGTATGGATTTGAAGGTATAATTTGTTATACTCCCCTATCATCACCACAAATTAATTCCCTACATGTGGATTCCCTATGGAGCCAAAGTAGCACACCCATCACACAAGAAAGAGTTATCAGCGGACTTCTGGGAATCCTGAGGTTTCTGGAAATATTAAAAACTTAAAGGAAAAAATGGCCCTTAAGGGTGAGAGGAATCCAAAACAGCTCAATGAGGACTGTGGATGCTCAGCTGAAACATTATAGTCCCTGGTTGTTGGAGGAAAACAAAAAATTGGAGAGGAGAATGGAATAGGGCATCCTGGAAGTGGGTCTGGTTGACTGAAATCCTCAACACTCAAAAGATTTTGTTGCAGGTGCCAGTTGTATTATACATTGTTGTCTGTGATTACCTCAGGAGAGGTTCCTCTAAGGCTTTGTTAATGGTTTCATAGGCTTTACAGACAGATAAGGTTTGGTTCTTGGTTGGTACAGTTTGTTTGTTACATTTATATCCCACCTTTCCTCCAAAGAGCCCAAGATGGCATAGATGATGACCCTCTTGTTCTCCATTTTTTCCTCCCAACATCCCTGTGAGGTAGGCTATGCTGAATCATTGACTGGCCCAAAATCAACTAGTGAGTTTCCTGGGCATGTTGGGACCTGAACCATGGTCTCCCAGCTCCATGTCCAGCACAGTAATCACTATAACACATTGGTTTTAAGACAAAACATTGTTTGCTTGTGCAGCTGCAAAGAAATAATAAATATTTGGAGTAAGGATATAATGTATTTTGAGCTAAGAAGAACTTTGTGGGATGCTTCTCTCTTATTAGAGTTGTATTTTGCAGCAGTGCTTTTTTTGTCACAGAATGCACCGCAACGGAGTTCTGGCACCTTTTTTCGACAGATTTTTCAAGTGTTAAAAGTAACTTTTGAAAATTTGATGTTTGGTCCACGTGGATTCGAATCGCCCTGTTGAGCGTAGCAGGTTGGCGGCAAAATCATTAAAATGGTGCATGCGGGCTGCTTGTGTGTCAAATCCGATGCATGCGTACTTCGTCCGCGCTGGTTGTGATGGCTCTGCTTGACTTGTGATTGGTTGTGTGGTCGCATGCTGAGTGCTTACTGCGGGCGGCGACCGTTATGTTTCGTTACACAACTGACGTGTGTGGGTGTATGTACAGCGATTGACTACATGCGAAAGGTAAATAATTTCATGAGTTCTGGCACCTTTTTTCCTACAAAAAAAGCACTGGTTTACAGTAACCGGAAAACCATTTGTACAGCTTTCAGGAGTTACCCACCTATCCTGTGATATTTCAAGTCAGTTTATGCAAGTGTGAGCTGAACAGTGAAAGACTGAAATCAGATAAAAGGAGATATGTCTTTGCCCAACCCATGGCTAAACTTTGGAATGCATTGCCACAAGATATAGTGATAGGGGATTAGAGGAATTCTCAGAGGATCAGGCTTCTGGTGGCTACTGGTCATGATGCCTATATATCAATTACCTCCAGGATTAGGAATGTCAGAATATCGGTTTCTGTGGAACACAAGTGGGAAGCTGCTATTGCATCATATCCTGCTTGAGGGCTTCTCACAGCCATCTGTTGGCCACTCGGGGAACAGAAACTGAACACGATGGGCTTCTGTGGGTTACAGAAGGGACATTGTGTTCTGATGATACAACACTGCGCTGGTTGTCCCGGTAATTTTTGTCCCTTTGTCTTTCCTCCGACAAATCCCATGACTACAGATGTATCATGCTTCTCCCAGCAGAGGCCTTTTTCTCTGTTCTTTTCTCTGCTCCAGGGAAATCCTTGGTAGTGGCTAGCTCTTTTAACCACAAAAGGTTGTCACAGTCCCTTACGTTCCTTCTGACTCAGTTGGTCTTGATGTGGGTGGGGACAGCCCCTGTCTTCAGATTACCCTTTGAGATTTCCCATCACTTTGAGCAGCTGGTGACATCACATGAAAGCCCACCAAGATCAGGAGACCACTTGTCCCCCACAGTTTTCTGGAGGAAGTGGCGGGGGGATGCATGGGGAAAAGTCAAAGCAAGAGAAGCAAAGGGTTGCCTCTGTTTAGGGAGGAAAGCTAGCACTGTGGAGTATCTTTTGCAAAATGTTCCAGTGAGAGGTATATATTGTCTATGAGCTTTGACTTGGAACCTGATTCAGCTTTTTTGTAAAATGACCCAATTCGGCTAGAACCAGATTGGAGTCAGGCTGCTCCAACACTGTACCAAATTTGCATTGAGGTGCAAATACTGAAGCTTTCTGCTTCCTATTGACTATTATGGGAAATAAAAAGAACTATAGATTTTTCTTTATCAGAATTAGATTATAAATTAAAAATACTTTTAAAAGTATCACACCTGCCAGGTGCCAGAAAAATAGGAGCAAGGGTCTTCGTGCTACACACCCATATTTTGATTTGTTTTTAAAAGGGAACTAACAATACCCTTGTTTTTTTTGGGTGAAATTATGGAAGATTTGCAGAAATTATTGTCCCTTTGAAGGAATCATACCTGTCAGATTCCAGAATTATAGCTGAAGGATGTTTTGTACAAGGGCATAGAACTCACCAAGGGTAACACCTCTCCCCACCAGTGCAGTTTCTGCTGCCATGCCACTGATTTGGCTGTCAAAATTTGCAGGATGATTATACAAAGACTCTGATTTTCCTTGCAAATAAGACACATGGAGAGCATGCACCATGTGGAAACAGGCTCCAGGAGTGCAGTTTGCTTTCCAGCAAGGCAAATGCCCCCCATGCCCCCATAAAGGAAAATTGCAGCTTCTTTTACTGCTCTGGCAAATGGGGCACTTACAGTGGTTGCAGAAATGGCCAAAGGTGGGGACTGAATGCAATATCGCTCTCCCTGGTATAGAGAAACCAAAAGACACCATTTGCAGGACACAAAGTCTCTGCATCTCCAACATATTTGAAATGCAACATGGTAAAGAAAAGCTTATTTGGCTCCTGCTATGGTGTTGGCTTCAGAGGAAAGTGTCTCACCCCAGGAAGCAACCTATCTGGACTACAGTAGCTGATCCTCTTAGGCTTTGAGGTTTGTCCAAGTCTGATGCATAACTTATTTCAACCTCTTTCATTATAAAGCTTAGGAATTTAGCTTACGGAATTACCAAAGATATGACATCCTATTATGTCATCATACATGTTTCACATCTTGCAGGTTGCTGAAAAGATGGGGAGGAGGGGCCAGGCCTAGAGCATAAGCAGTCTCACTTCATTCAAGGAAGTTCCAACCAATGCACCCATAACCAAGAAATTATTCCTTTCCTCATAATCTTGCTGGAGATTAGTCACTGATTTTTTTTCTGAGATACTAGGCTTTTCCACATGAGGTTCTTAATTGCTATATCTACTTTTGGTTTTGTCACAGAATTGAGATCCGAGTTCTGCACAAAAAGCAATAGGTTTTTATGTATGGCAGGTGCTGTGTGTCATCTTTCCTGCTTTTTTGCTACATAATTCCGAGGTGGTGCTGTACTATTGTGGAATATCTCAACTGCACAAGTAGGAACATGTCATTTCTTTTGCAAATAATATCCTATTTCCTTGCTCTATAAAAAGTGCCAGAAAGCTGTTCTTGCAAACCAGAAAAGAACCTAGAGGTACACAGTGTTGTCTAAAGAACGTATAAATGATTCTGTATAAGGAATCACAACTATATGATAAATACCTCAAGTATAAAAGTCCACCAAGCCAAGGTCCTCAGGTGGTGTAATTTTGGTTTTTTGGAGGATAGAGGGGAAGCCTTAACCCAGCTAGAGGAAAAGAGGAAATTCAACTAGGCTCTCCTGCAATTTTTAAAAAACTGGATGCAGCTGCTGCCCTCCCTAATTCAGACTGGAGCCACAGTATTGTGGTAGGAGTTTATCTGCTCTCCTTGTGTCATTTTCCTGTTTTGAATTGTTGTTTTCCTCACCTCCAAATAGCTGCCATATGTGTGCTTGTGGTATCCAGAATATGGTTCATTGAGGAAGGTCTGAAGTTTAGTGGTAGAGCACAGAAGGAGAAGGTCCCAGGTCACTCCCTGGCATCTCCAGGTAGGGCTGGAAAAGACCTGCACCAGAACCCTGGCAAGCTGCTGCCAATCAGTACAGGTAATACTGAGCTAGATGGACCAATGGTGAACTTCCTGGAGTCTTACCTTGTGTGTTCTCAACTATCTGGCTTGTATATGGCTGGTCTGTGCTCATTTTGGTTGGTAAACGGAAAGGTTCTGGTGAGGCTGCTGAATATAGGGTTGTATATAGGGTTGCTTACCATTACAGTATACCAGTTGTACCTCTTTTTAGGCTCTAATCCTATACCCACTTCCCCAAGAGTAAGCACCATTACACTAAGTGGGACCTACTCCCAAGAAGGCAGGGCATAAGCTTGCACTGTTAATATCAGTGTATGGTGTAGGCTTTCTTTTTGCTTATTAGTAACCTGCCTTTCAGAGCTGCAAATGCTGTCCCACCTGAAACACCTCTGCATATTAGGAGTGCTTTATTTAACTATACAACATTTCTGCCAGGATGGCCCTGAAGATTCTCAGATTCAGTCATAACTTTGCTTTGTGAATGTTTCTGAATTCTGCTTTTCTGAAAACTGAAGTGCCTTTTGTTTGTGGATGAGTAAGAGAAAACAGTTTGCGGGTCTTCACATGTACAACTGTTTCGGTCCTCTGCACACATACTGAGGAGAGTTCTAATGAATTAAGTTGTTCTGAATAACTGAGAGTTTCAGTTTGCAAGTGTTAGATAAATAAAATACAGTCAGTATCCTATGCTTGGGTAACCTGCCAGTTAGGTTATTGCAATATGCTTCTCAAGGGGTTGCCTTTGAACGTTGCAGCTTGTGCAAACTATGATGGTCAGATTGATAATGGGGACCAGAACATATAACACCTATTCTAGCCTGCTTGCACTGGCTGTCGGTACATTTCCAAGGTGCTGGTTTTTACCTGCAAAACCTTACATGGCTTGGGACCACAATACCTGATGGAGCTCCTCTCCTGGCATGAACCTATCCATGCACCCCACTGATCCTCTAAGACCCTCCTCCAAGGGAGACCCAGAAAAGGATGGGTGTCTCAGTGGTGCCCTCCTAAGCTTTAGAACAATATCCCCGGCGCAACCTACCCGGAACCAACATTGTCATCTTTTTTGTGCAAGGATAAGGACTTCCTCTGCTACCAGGCATTTGGCAGCATGTAAGTTTTAACTGGGGTCTCATACTGTTGGTATAATAATATGTGCAGATATGTGTGTGTTTATGGTTTGCTTATAGGTTTATATGTAAATGTTTCATATTATATTGCATCTTAAAGATTTTAATATTGGTAAACTCTGAATCAATTGCTATGCAAGTGATGTGACGCATTTGCCATATAGTTTAATAGATAACATCTGTTTTAATCTTGTTTTTACAATGCTATGCATTTTTTTAAATTGCTGTAGGTCGTTTAAATGTTGGTTTTGTTGTGTTTCTTTGATTTTGGACAGTCCTCTGAGAAGGATGGTATACACTGGTGATCTCCAACTACAGGAGGTTGGAGTTGATGCTCCTTTCAACTCTACTATTCTATGAGTCTATGAAATAATATTATTGTATTGTTATATGTTTTAAAAATTGTAAACCTTCCAGAGAGTCCAATGGGCTATGGGGCAGTGTGTGTGTGCCCGCATGTGTGTGTGTAAATATACTATTGGTGATCCTTTTTCTATCTCTGGAGTCTGGAGTCTTTGTAAACTGTCTAGAGAATTGGATGATAGAGAAATATAATGAGTTTTAAGTATATGAACATGTTCATTGAACTAAATGGGACTACAAGGGCTTTCCTCACCTTCACAGCCAATGAATGTGATGCTGCCTCTTCTCCAGAGCTTAGCACACTATAATGTTGATTCACCACTTGCCAGTTGCTTTGTGGATCCAAGTTTAAGGATTTCTTTTATGCTTTCAAACCCTAGAACAGGACTGGGCAATCTACAGCCCTGGACTAGATTTCACACAGCCCTTGGCCTAATTCCAGAAATCCTCTACAAGCAGTCAGTTCAGGGCTCTAGCAAGCAGTTCCTTCCCTTACCAGTTCATTGGGAAATGAGTGGTGGGAATGTGGAGAAAAGGCAGAGCCAATGTGGAGAGGGCAGAACAAAAAAAAAAGGGATAGCTGCATCTACTTTTATCTATGGTCCTGCCTACTCATGGCCCACAAATCTTTTGCTCCTTGTGGGAACATGGCACTTGAGGAAAGCGTTCCTCAACTGTGCTCTACCAAAGATTTCTTCCATGTCAACATATCTGTACATTATTATTCTGACTTCTTGCTCTGTGTGCCCCTCTCTGTCTGAGGAATGGTGGTTGACGGTTTAGGACAGGCTCTCCTCAACAGTGGCACCTAGACTGTGAAATTCTGCTAGAGAAGCACACCTCATTTCATCCGTATGGTTTTTAGGCATCAGGCACAGGCAGTGCTCTTCCAGAAAGCTTTTGGTGAGGGTTGCCACTTAATTCATACAAAACCTGTCATGGAGTGTCTGTTGCTGCCCAAGAGTTTCTGTTGTAATTCTTGTTAGTTGTTGTATTGTATTTTGCTTGTATTGCAGTAGAAACTTTGCTAGCCACTTGGTAGTTTTGGAATCAAAAGGCAGGCATAAAACATTTTTTAAAAGTGGGACCTGTGACCACATATATTATCCTTTAATAGTTCTAGTAACCATTTCAGCCAGCCATGTGCTCCCCCAGGATATCCATTCCATTGTCTCATTCCAGTTTTCTTTTCCAAATCCTCATTGGTTGTGGTTATTTTCCAATGTCAGCATTCATGAAAGCACATGGATACCTCCAGTCATTTGTTGATGACTCCTCTTTTCAGTTAATTTGTGTTCACTTACCACCTGAATTTGCTACTAGAGCAATTAATGATTGAATATGAATAGTCAATAACCCTGAAGCCTTTGAGCCAGATGTGGCCCATGGAAGTTATAGAAACAGAAACAGAACGAGTCAGAAGGGTCCTCCTGGGTCTAGTCTGACCCCCAGCTCCAGCCAGCTCTGCTCATGACATGCCTACCATGTGCATGTCCAACTGATCCTTGAACACCTCACTGATGGGGCTTCAACCACCTCCTGTGGGAACCCCATTCCATACCCTCAGGGTCCTAACTGTCAGGAAGTGCTTCCTGGCATCCAAATTGAACCTTGGCTCCCTGAGCTTGGCGTCCTGCCCTCCTCTGCAGGGGAGAACAGGTCTCTACCCACCTCCGTGTGACTCCCCCTCACATACCTGTATGTCGCCAACAGATTCCCTCAGAGTTTCCTCTTCTCCAGGAGGGACCCAGCTCCCTCAGTCTTGCCTCATGTGGCTTTCCCTGCAATCCATCCTTGTTGCCCTACATTGCACAAATGCCCCACTTGCCAAATTAGATGCAAAAGAGATGTGAAAAAGTGGCTTCGGGGGCAACAGAACTTTTAGTTAGGCTACTTTAGAATGTAGGAATGAGGTAGAGCTGGCCAACTAACAGTGCTTTCTAAGAGAATTGCTACAGCCAATTAAAAGATGTTGTGCAGCTATCCTACCTTTTTTTCTTCTTTGTTTGCATGTGAAGAGACAGAACAAGCAGTAGGAAAACATGGCCTGGAAGACAAAATTATCTCCATAGCCTGTAAAACTCCATGTTCAAGATAGGATCCATTGCTGGATATCCGTTGTAAGATAAAAGATGCTTTGAAGTATCCCAGGAAACAGCTGTGGCCAGCATTGGTGAATTGTGTCAGCAATCCAACAGCAAATCTTCCCTTTGTAGCTTCAAGATAAGGATTTATTGTGCAATTGCCTGCTTGCAATTTTTTCCCACCGCTTTTTTCCCCACTTTTTTCTTACCACAAAAAATCCACTAAAGAAAAGCCAAATAACTGCACAGTGCCTCTTGATTGGTAGTGCTAGCAGCGGTTTGTGCAGAAATATCCCATTTGATCTTTTTAAAAATGGCTCATACCTGAAGGGAGCTACTGTCACCTGGAGGGGGGGAAGTGGAGCCACATCTTTAGAACTTGGCCAAGGGGCTATTTGGATGAGAATTGTTCCTTATAGTAGTATTCCTGGCCTGACTGACTTGCTGGGAGCCACTCCCCATACCTCCAAGTCTTTCCAGCCTCTGCTGCAGAGCAGTAAAAGGGAGGATATTCTATTGTCTTCTTCACTACCAGCAACAGCTGCTGATTGTCCACTTTCCCTTAAAGAAATAACAACTGTGTTACAATGCAATCCTTGCATTGCATTGCATTTTTTTTACAATGCAAAAAATCCTATGACCCCTGGCATGCTGGCAGTGGTAGGCCTTTTTTCCCACCTAAAAATGCATAGAATTGTGCCCTTAAGACACTTCATGAGAAAGTAAGGTGTGGTTGTATCAGTGAGCGATGTCTGCCAAAGTGACCTGTGTAATTACATTCCCCAACACGGTTCACAACTGCTCTTTTAGAAAAGGAAGTTTATTAGTCACGCTGCTCACCAGGATGCAGTCTTAGAAAAGGATCAATGAAGCTGCTTGGCGGCACATTCTCCCATTCCCCCAGAGTGGGGCACTGTCTTTGCTTTGTGTTGATGGCTCTAAAGACCTCGCATTTTTGGTATCCTGGGCTCCCTCTTTGACACAAAATCCATGGTGGCAACAACCCACACCCACTTACTTACACCTTCCAGGGTCAAGTAAGGACACCCCTGCACATACATGTGCAGACCTAAGCCTATTTCCCTGCTGTGGTGAGGGCAAATCTGTTGTGCTGTTTACCAGACTGCTTGGGCACCAAGCTTTGGTACAGGCTGTGGGCAAGGAATGGCTGGGACAATAGGGCAAAATTCACTGTGGGGCTTGAGCCTATGGGGAACCTGGGAAGACCCCAGCAGGAGATGGGAGAGATGCTCTCCTGTGGAAAGGACAGCTGCAGGCATCAAACACATGGGAAAGAGCAGTGCTTGGTTGTGCTTGGAGGGAAAAATGAGGTTTTGGGCTCACCCACAAACTAAAAAAAGAGAAAAAGCCAGAGGTAGCTATAAGGAAGGATGTGTGTATAGCGTGGGGGGACAAGGGGGCTGCTGAGAAGGCCCTTTCCCACAACAAAGCTGTTTTGTGTCAATGAATGCTCTCCATTCAGCCATTCTCTCCGCAAGTAGCCAATTCAGCCAACCTAGCTACAAGAACCGAAGTGCAGAGTACCCAAGCGAAGAGGGGAGTAGCCAGTTCTTGGTGCCTCAACTAAAACTCGGTTATTGCAAGCCAACCAAACAGGAAAGCAAGGACACACAGACTACCCTGGAGCCTGGGCACTACTAAACACAACACTCCAGTCTTCAGGATCTGGCCCAGGGATAGGGATCAAAAGTGTCTAACCCTGCTCCCTGCCTCCTCTTCCCCTTTCTCAGCTTAACTTGCTTCCCATCACTCCCCATTTCTAGGATGTTAGTGCTGCCCACAGGAGCCATGTGCATGGGGTGGCTTTTAGGGCATCCTACCTAGAGGTCTCCCCTCCTGTTTCCCGTGGAACCTGCTGCTCTTTCATGTGTACAGGCCCACTGAATGTAACTGCACCTACACAACCATTTGGACATTTGTTTAGGGGCTGCACAGTCCCCCACTGCACCATCACATGACATCACATCCTCGTCTTACCCAATCTTTTCCCAGACCCTCCCAGCCAATTGCAACTCTCTCCCAACACCCAGGTCATTGATGTACTGAGCCAACCCTTCCTTCTTTGGTTCTGTGCCTTTGCTCTTCCTTCTGTCTGTCCAATCTGCTTTCTGGTCCCCAGGATGCATTCCTGACACCAAGGAGAACTGCTGAGCGGCAGCATGTTTCTTGGGCGTACAAATGGATGATTCTGTTGATAGCACCTTTTGGATAGCGGTAAGGCATTGCCACAGCAGGCTGAAAAAGCAAGCTAGCTTTCAGTAGCAGGAATGGTGTTGGATGGATTACTATGTAGTCCTGTGTTCTATATGCTGAAACAGAAATATACAAAAATGCACCTTGGTGCTACTTTTTGGGAAGGGGGACTATATATCGTGCATATGTGTGTGTGCGCGCATGCGTGCCCACGTGAGGCCCAAAAGAGGAAACGTGAAAGGTCCCATGTGTGGCTCTTGCTGCTGTTCCACCGCTGCCTGGCTCACTCACTGTCGCTCTTGTCTGCCAGCACTGTGTCTGACTCTTCTGTGATCTGCAGCAATGTGCTCATCTCAGGGCTCTCGCCTCTCAATAGATCTGCGTTCTCTGTCTCATCTCCACCGACTTCCACCATCTCGGTGGCCTTCACTTCCACCTCCCCCTCCCGTATCTTCTTGACATGAAAAGTAAAAGGTGGCACTTTATAGACAGCGGTCTTGGAGCGTGCATAGACCACGTGGTCAGGGGTGAAAGACTTCTTCAGTTTATCCCGGGATGTCTTCATCTTCTCTCTACGTTCAGTGGTGACAATCTTGGTGCCTAACTTGTTCATCCTTTTCTCTAGATTGTGTCGGGTCTTCTCCAGATTCTGCTTGGTCTTCTCCAGGTTCTCTTTGGTCTTCACTTTGGTCTTCTCCAGGTTTTCTCTTGTCTTCAACCTTGTCTTCTCCATCTTCTCTTTGGAGAAGGCCTTCTTGAAGTCATCCACCCTCCGCATGCCACTTCTCTTGATGCGCTCTGCCCGTGACTCCTCAATTATCTCCTCTACCTCCACCTCTTCATCTGAGGAAAGCTCGATATGTCCCTCATCAGGGTGCTCCTCATTTGCTGGAACCTCCTCCCCTTCTTTCTCCATCTCTTTCACAGACTTACTAATGCTCAGCTTGGTCGGCAGCTTCACTTCATCCTGGAAGACACAAGGAGGAGAAAAAAATGTGAGATTCCTAAGGCTGACATCCCCAGCAAAGAAGCCTGAAATGGCCTCTTCCTTGGGCTGTAGGACATGAAATTTGGCAGAGCTACTTCTTGGGTTTTGTGAATTCCGGGGCTACATGGAGAACATGTCTAAAATTCCAATATATGTGTGCACGTATTCAGCAATTTAGGGAAGGAAATAAGGCGAGGCTGGGGGAGGGGTGGACTTCTTCTTTTCTGGACTAGAGACTTCCCTCTGTGCAGATCACTCTGTTAGGAAGCACACGTGGCAGGCACTGATGCGGGGCAGGAAAATATATCCCTGCTCTATTGTTTGTCCGTCAAACAGAAAATGTGCTGTTTCGTAAGTTCATTAGTAACAATGTATGCAAATTGCAAATGTAACACAAGGCAAATCTGGCAGTTTCAGACATGTAATGAATGATTTGCAGGTGATTGTCCCCTCCCTTAGATGTTGTAATTGTGAAGAATGTGGCTGTATGCAAATACCATTGGCACCTCCTCCGTAGTGTTTGAAGTGTCATTTGGGTGAACTGGCAAATATTTCGCCCCTCCCATGACTCTGCCAATTTTCTAAACATTTTTGTTTTACATTCTTTCCCCCATTTATATTATTTTAAGAAGATACCTGCAAAACATAAGCCCCATGAAGCCATATAATACTATGCCCAGTCAAGTACATCCCCAGTTTCCGGGTTTTTTTCCCTGTCCTGGACTTCTAACAAGAGTAAATGTCTCAGGAAGCCCCAACGCAGGTAACAATTTCTTGCTGAGATGCTGCATACAGAAGATTTTATAGGTCATGCTGGACAGACTTAATTTCATTAGATGATAGTTAGATTGTAAGCTGCCAGGCTTTTGGAAAGATGGTTTGAATAACTATAATTATCTTTTTTAAGTGGCTGGAAGCAGCTAAACTATTTTTCCCCAGCAAACTCTGTTCCTCTATGATCCTTCCCCAATTACTGCTCGAAAAAAACTTAACTTGAAGTACAATACAGTGGCTCTAACATCTGCTTCTGATGCTGGCATGCAGAAAGACTGTCAAAAGGCTCCCCCTAGTGTGTATGACTTGACAAAGCTCTTGCCCAAAGCAGCACAAAAGAAAGCAACCAGTTATCCTTATTTGCTTGTTCAATTGGCCTTGAAGTGTAGCATCTGAATCTGATACATTTCTTACTTCTATGGAACATGTCTGAATCTGTCATCATCTACCTGGCAGTGCTTCCTGTTCTGTCTTTACCATTCCAAAAACAGCAAAGTCTTTACTGTGCCACAAAAATTAACTAAACTTATCACAGCCCAAACATTTGTAGACCAAATGCCACTTTATCAGATTAAGTGAATGTTGTCCCTGGCTGGCAATGTATTTGTTTTTTTCCCACTTCTTATCTACCCAATAACTAATGTTCTCTGGGCAGATTACAACGATCCAGAAACCAAAATGTCATTTTAAAACAGAGTTAAAAATATAAAATTCAATAGCAATATTTGAGATAACAAAATGCATGTTAAATAATACAATAAACAGCCAGGTGCTTGTGTGTGTGTGTGGGGGGGGGGGGGGAAATGAGGATATGCTAGTTCTGTCAAATTTATTTATTGAATTACTCGATCTGTATGCCACCCCACTAGCCAGGTTCTCTGGGCAGCTGACATGGTTACAATCCATTACAACAAAACATCATATAAAGCACATACGACAATACACAATGAGTGCCAATAACACTAAAATTATAAAACTATCAGAGTTCAATAAAACCAAGAAATACAAAATAAAAATGAATATCGTATATAACATAATCCAGAGAGAAAACAAAACAATTAAAAATATTAAAACAGGTAGGCAGCAGTGCAATTAACAAACGTTCAAAAAAACCAAAACCAAGGCTCCCCCTAATAAAAATAACTATGGAATAGATGTGTTTTTAGTTAGCATCTAAAAGCCAAAAGGTTAGGTGCCAACCATATCTCAAGTGGGATTGAGTTCCAGAGTGTGGGCGCCATGTTTGAAAAAGCTCTCCCCCTTGCAAACTCCCCATCCACTTCATTGTTCTGTTACATATTTTACTGTTAGATGTTTTAAACTGTTTTTCTACATGTTCATTGCCCAGAGAGCCCTGCAAGGCTATCAGGCAGTATAAAAATGAAATTAAGTATTCTGTTGTCTGGGTCCTAGTGCCCTGTCCTGGTTCCTGCTGCCTACACCCCAGACTCTGACAGATAAATGCAGTAATTGCAGTGACTATTCACAAAGTGGTGTTGATAAACTTCCTGATATAAAGTTACTAAAAGGTGTAGTGTGCTAAAAAGCCATCATCTTGATTCAAGCTACAGATGACAGACTTGAACTACTCTATCTTAATTCAGCATTATAAAGTTGATTCTCCCACTGAATTTTCCTTGCTGAAAAATAGTCACCTTAAGGCTAGTAAAAGAAGGTCCTGGGAGACTGAAATATTGGTTACAGTTTCTGAATACTAGCTATTCAAGTGCCAGGTTTGTGTTTGTTTCTTAATTTACTTAAAGACTAGCCTTTTCAGTGTAGTTTCATCAGAAGACGGGAGGGAAAGTATTTTGCATTGCTCTAGAAAAGATCATCACTAATTTCTGCTACACCTTCTACCATGGTCTTGAAAAGTCACTGAATGCATACTGTATGGACTATCATTGGTTTGTGGGCGAGGATTCAACAATAATCAGAGTTAAGAGAATTGGGAGGTAAAGGATGCCATTGTAAGAGGAGGCAGTGAAGTAGGTCTTGCATTGGGACTTCAGGGTAGCCTCCTGACTTCAGCTGTTTCTAGGCATGTATCTCTCAGCATTTCTAGGTATCCCGTAGCAATGATAATTCCCCTTCCGCTAAAAGTAGAGTTGCAAATGACATTTGTGTGCATTTGCCTGTAAGTCATGCAATGTTCCAGGAACATCAGTGGAGATGGCATAGCTGCTTGGGATGGGCAAGTTTTGATTTCTATGAGCAGTCAATGAATATTTGAATTGAGTTAGCTCCTTCGCTCCAAAACACTTATGCATTTAAGCCTGATTGCCTGACTACTGTCCATGAAATATCAGAAAACCAATATTTAATGTTGGGGGTTGTTAACTGAATATGTCCAAACACCAACAGCTAAATTATTAATGATTAGAAAGACACTGTTTTTCAAAGACCATTATACCCTTTCACTTCAGTGGCTTATCACTAATAATTTTTACAAATAATAGTTATAAGAGTAATATGTTTTTAACAATATTTATGAAGTACATCTATGTTAAATTGTTTTTTCCTTTAAAAAAATGGGTTAAAAGCAGGTAAAACAGTGCTTACTAAGAGCTTCTGTCCGTGGGGCATGTATTATTTTCTTGTGATTCTTCACTCACAAAAATCTGTGGAGCCTTTTAATTGTGTCAGCATCTCCAGGGCCACTCCCATGTTTTCTGGCCATTCTCTCTCTCACATGCGTGCAGAAAGTCTGGTATTCAATTTCCACTGAGGGCAAACTAGAATAAGAGTCTTATGAAAAAACACAAATCTACTATAGTATAACTATTCTACAGTATCACGTTGTGCTTGGCTAACAGAATACACAAAAAAGCAAAGAAAGACAAACTCAGGGGGGAAAATGTGTAAAGGACGCATTTTCCTACTGCCATAAAAAGGGAAGAAGGCACCTAAGTAGAGTAACAAATTAAAGCCCCCATGTAGAGACACTATGAAAAGGCTATAGTGAATGTGTACAAAGCTATATAGGGTCACCTACCACAAATATATCACTGTGCACGTGGAAACCAAGCCTCCTGGAAAGACAAAGAATCAGCCATACCTGTGGCATGTGCACTACTGTTCCATTTTCTCAGATATGCTGAAAATAATTTCTGTGTGAGAAAAGTCAGAAGAAGCTGCAGGAAAACATCAGAGTATGATGGCTAAATGATGAAATAAATGAATGAGCTTTCCTGTGGAGGGATCTTTTATTCTGTATGGAGGTATTTTCAGTTCTGTGCAATTTGAAATAGTACTGCCTGGACATAGGCAGTCCCGTTTCAGAACAGAACCAGACCTAGGCCTTCCTCTGGCAATTGACCCCTGTGCTCTTTGCTACAGAGATTCCAGCCCAGCAGCGTGACAGGAAAGCGTGCAGGCAGGTGTGTGGGTGAGGAGGGGGTGGATCTGAACAGAGATTGGTTTTCACCCAAGCAGCACATAGCGTGCATCCCCACTTGGCATTCTCGGCACATGCTGGAAATAGCCATCACCACACAGAGCACTGGGAATAGGCTGAAAGACAGGCGGATTTATGACTTACGGTCTTGCATTATTTGAAAGGAGAGTACTGCAAGAGGCATGGAATTGCTGGGGTAAGTCACAGCCATAGGCCAAGGGAAGTTGCTTGGAATGAGGCAACATGAGGAAGCGGGCTGAGCTGCAGAGGATGGAAATCCAGCTCCGCACACAGAAACATTTGCACCTGATGAGGACTCTTGTGTTTTATGGGGACTTGAACACCATTAAGCACTTTAGAATGGTCAGGTAAGATCCTGATCGTGAACTGCTTTTCGTTTTTTGCAAAAGCAGTTCCAGAACTAAGAGAATTTCCATCTTGTTTTCCAGTTGGGTGCTGTGAATTTGTCGTTTCATTCTTTAAGCCACCAGGAATTCACACTATGTGAGTGCTGAAGTGCCAGGCTCATGAATTAGGACATCACAGATATATATATGAGTGAATTAGGGTCTTCTTAGGTAACCTATTTCTAACAGTTAAAAGGCCTCACAATTCATAAATGAAGTAGGACATGTGGAAGAACAACTACTGTAAACTTCTCCTTATCCAAATGAACTTGATTTTGCATGTGAATGTTCATTTAAAACCAAGGGCCTCTATCCAGACTTAGTTTTATGTTGAATGAGTGGGATTGAAGTGATGCATGATTGACTTAAGTCAATTTTTCTTTTGCGTTTTATAGGAACTATCCATGATGCCAAACTCCATCTCCAAAATAGGCTCTTCACCATAAATAACCCCTATAAAGCTTTTTTAAAAAGCTTCAGTAGATGAGATACTCACTGACCTGGGTGGCACCAGCTTTCCTTGGTCCTTGGGTAGCCACCTAGAGCTTCTTCAAGGAAAGGCGGGATATCAGTGTAGCAAAACACCCAGGAAATTGTGCTGATGTGGCAACTCTGGGCAAGGCCACTCTGTGGGCACAGGTACAGCATACAAGGGACCAGATGGGTAGAGAAGGCATGAGAGGCTGTGGAGAAGCATCCCTATGCACTAACCTCCCAATATAAGTCATCCAAGTGCCACTTCCCCTCAAACATGGCCTAAGATCATTGGCCAAGTGTTTCATTTATTTAGGCATTTCTATACCTCTGTACTAGAGGATCCCAGCTAGCTTTCAGCAGTGCAAAGGTTACCACAGGTAATCCCTTGTACAGGCATCTAGCAGAATGGGCTGCCTGCTTTGCAAATGAGAACAGCATCAGCCTTGTCTTTAAGCACCTAACCTGGAGTCACAGGCGATAAGGCATTGTGTGTAGGTGAGTGCACAGAATCCCAAGCTGGTGAGAGAGTGGGTTAGCAGAAGAGGGATGAACAAGTCTCTCTTCTGTGCCCAATACAGAATCCAGCCAGCTTCCAGAGAAGGGATGGAGCTCTCCATCCTTCCTCTGCCAGTCTCCAAGAGGACAGTAAAAAAGATTGCAGCTAGTACATTTTTGGTTTATTGCCGTCTCTTATACACCCATCTGACTCTATGAAGGCCTTTGGTCATTCAGGCAGCATCAAGTTAAGATAATGACTTGAACAGAATATTCTTGTGTTCAGATCTTGGGCTTTTCCACATGAGGCATTTATTGCACACTCACAAAAGTTGGTGGGTCCTTTACACAATGTTATCCTCCCAGGTCTTCTCCCATGTCTTCCAGCCATTTTCATGGCCTATTTTAGAGCAAGGATAAAATTTACCAGGATGATGCCATTATTCACTATGGAAACCTTGGGTAAATCCTAAATTACATTTGATACAACAGCGCCCCTCTGTGTTGTGTAATAGAACATACAGAATGGCAGGGAAGAAACAGTCCAAGTAAAAAACCTTGTGTAAAAGAATGTTCTATCTCCCACAGAGAAAACAGTGGGGGGGAAAAAGAAACTTTGGTGAAACACCAGGATAAATGTCACACATAGAGAAGTCCCTTTTCTCACCCTTGATTTCATCAAGTGGTCCTGGGCAAGTCATGCACTCTCACCTTCTCTCCTGCAACTTGGAGATTAAAAAAACCGGGACACCTCACAGGACTGTTGCTGCTGAAATGTCTCCAGTCTCTTGTCTGAAAGGCTTTAGTGCTTAGGAAGAGTGCTACATTAATATTGGTATTAATACTTTGTATCTGCTGCAACTTTTTTTTTTATTATGAAGACACTTTTGGTGTCAGCCAGCTTTTAACATTTTAAGCTCTGGAGGAGAGAGGTATCTGCTAGACATACAAGAAAACATCCCAGGCACCCTGGTTCTGTCATTAAAATGTATGAAAGGACTCTCTAAAGCATCGATATTAATTTAGCAATAATTATTTAACTGCGTGAATTTTGCATCTTGAATTTTCAGTCTGAGTTTCTGGGACCAAAAGTAACTAGATGAAGGCTGTTTTCCTAATCTCACATCACCTGCTGTTTATTCCCAAGCTACTTGCTGTGGTTTCCAGAGCCTCACTGGGTACATTAGGCCAACATCTGCTTAATCATAACATTTGTACATTTGGGACAAACTTTACAAGCGGCCTCTCAGGGGAAAAGAGTGGCTGTTTAGAATCAGGATATCCCCCACCCCTGTCACAGAACAGGGCTGTCATTTTCTCCATAACACCATCTGCAAGGGTAATTCCTCATCTCTCAGAGTCTGGCCATTGCTAGACCAGCAACATCAGGAACCATTTCCTTCCCTGGGAAGCCATGCAAGGATGGCTGAACAAAAGCTGCCTCCCTGTTCGGAGTGGCAGTTATACCTGGAAGCCAGCCACATCCGGACAGTTCCGATCTTTATCAGGCCCTTCTTGGCTCTGCAACATTTGTGCAAGAGGGGCCAGATTACAAACCTTTCCCTTGTTGCACGTAAGTCCCAACTTGCCTGCCCTCTGCTTGTGACACATGTGGTAAACAGGCAGAATAACTACTGCTGTGCCACAAATCACAGTGCACTGGGATTGAGAGGGGCAGTTGCTCTTGGCATGCTTTCCCACAGCATGCCTGCAGGGAGCGGCTTGGAATGTGGGCCAATTTCAGACTTTGAGATGAGAGAAGCCAAGGCGCTTATCTCAAGGCCAGACTCCATAGGTGCTCTGGCAGCCTCTGAGAATAACCGAGATACACAGCTATTAGGAGGTGGCTTGGAACAAGGGTTTCTCAGAGATAGACAAAGCTGGTGTGGCTCATGAGCCCATGATGTGAAGTTGGGAGGAGGGCTACCCAATTAGAGGGTTGGCGTGCAGAAAGGAGGTGTGCTTGTTTCCAAGAGGAGCCTCCCAAAAGAATGGGGCTCAAGCACACTCAAAAAGAGGGTTTAGCAAACTGCTCTGGGCATACACAGAGATTCATTCTGGGAGATTGTGCCTCTGGAAAACTGGTGAATAACTGTTTTTTTTTTTAAAGAAAGGTCTGTGGCTTTGAATGTGTGAAGGGAGGAAATCTAGCTTAAGACATACTTTAGGAACCTGACTCAAAACTTTCATTTTATTAAAGAGTAAGTTTCAAGTCTCAAGATATTATGGGAAAAGGGTAAGTACATGAGAACAGAAGCATGCCTGCAAGATTATTTTTTTTCCTCCCTCTTCAAGTGTATGTTCTGAGAACTATTATAGTCCTCACCAGATTTTGGGTGGTCATTTTTCACCGTGAGTGTGAAACTAGGCACATATTCACAAGAACAGCCATTTAGTGGAACACACTCCAGGCAACCAAATAGCAAGCTAAGCCTTCCTTCCCCAACAACTGATCCACTGAATGGGAGGACTCTAATTTGGCTTTTCAATGCTATAACTTTTCCAGCAAGTATTTCCCAGTTTTGTAAATATCATCCCTCCTTGCAACTATTTTAGACAACACTTTGTAGCAAAATTAATGAGATAAAGGTTCAGCTTGCTAGGAAGGGTTTTAACTTACTCCACAAACTGGCAGGCTGGAACTTTCACTGTAAGTGGGTTTAAGCTGCCCAGCTTGCAGACCGAAACTTCACCACCAGCATCTGCCTTCCACATTAATTCACCAGCAGAGGAACTTCTGTGCATCTGCCATGGAACCCAGTGCACTATAGAAGAAATCTGGGGCCAGTTTTTGGGCTAGCATTTAGTCCATGTGGGGCCTAACTGTCACCTTGTGTGACCTGCAAGTGTGCCCTGGAATGCATCCAACATTCCTCAATGGCTGTGCATTGCAGGCAAAACTCAGTGTAGAAAGACAAGCCCTCTTTCAGGGAAGCTTCTTTGCGGTTAAGGATCCTCCCACTGAGGAACCTGAAAGGGTGCTGAGGAATCCCAGACTTCCCTGGCTAGAACACACTCTGAAAATTACAGGTGCTAAGCCAGCCTTGTAGGGCTTCTCTACATGGGACATTTACTGTGTGCTCATGATTTCTCGCTTGTGGTAATTTGCAGCCATTACAGGCCATTATCCTCCAGGGCCTCTTCTGAGCTTTTCAAACTGTTCTGTAGCATTGTTTACAGCAACCGTTAAATCTGAAAATCATGAAATGAACTGCAAGGAGGAGGAGGAGGAGGAGGAGGAGGAGGAGTATTTTCACAATTCGACTATATTGCAGGACCACCTCATGGTTGTGAGTGGAACATATAATAAAGAAAGACCCATGTGTAAGCCCACAAAGAATCTGGAAGCAGAAACTTTGTTAAAGCGGCAAGTTAAAACCCTCACATACTAAAGCCCAAATTCAAGCCCTAGCCTAATAGGGGTAGGTGACAAGGAATTGCATGCATGCAGGTGAGTAAGATGACACCCAACACTCAGAGCAAGCAGGCTGTCAGAAGACAGCTCCATCCTCTGTGCCTAGTACAGACCTACATGGAGTTGCAGTGGGAGGGACAGAGTTGTCTTTCTTTCCTGTGCTAGTTACTTTTGTGGACTTAAAAGGCTTTGCTAATCTAACATGTATGTAATGCCTCTTCTGTGTTCAGAGACACCACATGCATTGGAACCTACAGGGACCAAGAAAGATCTATTGGCTCCCTTGTCTTGGACGTTTTAATATGGATTCAAAAGGGAGTGATGATGCTTAGATTAGAAATATGCCCCCCCACCACTTTTCTCCCACACAGAGAGGGAAGCCTGACCTAAGTGCCCCCAAACCTCTGATCTTCAAGAGTGCTTTTAAATGAGTCTTATGGCACCAGCACCCTACCTCATTGACATAAGTTTATGGAAAATCCAGATGTTTTCATCTTCCATTTGTACCCTCTCATGTTTTCTCAACATTTCTATTTGTTCAGGGGAAAAAAGTTGGAATACCAGCAGAATGCCCTTGGCATGTTAGCACCCTTTCATTTGCAAGTACCCCCATGTCTTGAGAAAGCTCAGTACACCTTTCCAGGAGGTGCTGAAGGCAAAGTGGAGGGACTGCAATGCACTGCTCCCCCTCTCCGCCTCTCATCTCTGCAGAACAGCTTTTCTTCCTGCTTCGCTCCCCCCCCCCCGCTCCACCCTCCATGTGTTCCCCATCCAAGTACACGTTCCTGAGCAGTGAGTCACGGATCGCACAGTCTTTATAGGCACACTCAAACTGCCTCGTTGCTACAACACATATAAACACTCCCCTTCATGTGTAAAAGGCCAACGAGACACAAAGACCAGAGTTATGAAACTAGGGTGGTGGTGGCAGCAGAGGCGCAGGAAACAGAAAAGAGAGCGGGAAAAACAACAGGACTAAAAGCCCAGTTAAGCCTTCAGGCAAAGGACTTCATTAGGCTTGATGCACTTAATAAGAACTTATAAGGTGATGAATAAATGCATGGCCCTATCATATTTTTGTCCCTATGTGAAGATGGACACCACATTTTCAGAGCACTGGGATCCTCCTTCCTGTTCCTCTTCAGTGGCCAGTTCTGCAAAATTCTGCAGGGAAGCCAGTTGTGGATGGTACTGATTTGCTGAGTGCCCTAGCGATGTCACCAAGTAATTCTCCTCTATTTCCAATCCCAAAGGAATGTTGCACATTTAAAATAAATTTCCTTTTTCCCCCCAAAGCATCAGGGTGACAAACATATCCACAAACACTGATGTGACACTGTAAAGAGAAAGGAGGGCAGCGTGCCTAAGCATTCATACACCCTTGTCCTTATGGCTGAACTTCCACAGCAGCTGAGAGGTGCTCTGTGAGTTCTCTTCATACTATGTCTGCCTTCATCCTTTTCAGGGTAGTCTCTGTCTCTAATCCACTTGCAATGGTTTGGGAGAATGGCCCTGCTTTAGGTGAGAAGAGATATGCATTGCCATTGTAAAAACTGTCATTTCTTTAAAAAAAATCAGTACAGATGTTTATTTCCATGTTGAAGAAGAAGACTGTACAGTCTCTAAATAAAAAAAATGGGTAGGAACAGCTGAACATCATTTTGGTTTTTAAAAAAAATTCCCATAAACCCTAACTGTAGCCCCTCCTTTGATTTGTCCATTCAGTAACTCCCTTCAAAGCTTTTTTCTCCTCAGGGGAAAAGATCTAAGTCCCATATCTTTTCTATTGTAGTGAAGAAGCAACTTGGAGGAGGGTAATTCTGAGCAGAACGAACTGCTGGAGGTGGGGGAGGAAAGGTTATATATAAACCCAGTCTCCTAAGACTGCTGCTTATTTGCTGCACAACTTCAAGTTTGCCCTTACTTCCCAGTAAACACCCTTAGAATTTCAGCTCTCAGCCCAATCTTTTTACCTGAAGGCAAGTTCCACTGAGCTCAGTGGGGCTTACTCCCAAGCAAACATACCTCGGATTGGACTGTGTTCAATGGAATCTAATCCTAAATGAGTCCTTACTGAATTAAGAATGATTTCATTTTTTTTTTAAGTTGCAAAATGACCCAGAGATTGTGGAAGGGCGAGAGGATGGCATCACATCTCTCCACAGATGGGGCATGGAATTTCCAGCAGACAGACAACCACATTCCATACTGCTTTCATAACAGATGTGTGCCATAGAGGATATGGTGAACAAAGACACGTCATTTAAAATATGATTCTCATGGAAATACAATTTTCCTAGATACAAAATATAGCAAGTGCAGTGCCTGGGACTATCCCCAGAAACAGAAATACATCCTGGAGGGATAACATCAATTATTCTTTTATTCTTTTATCTATATGCTACCATGAGAGCATGTACTGAAGGGTGGGTCGCCCGTACATTTTCTAAACAAACAAACAAACAAACAAACAAACAAACGTCATAATCAATATTAATATAGGTGTTTTCATTCAACAAGTGAGTGACACAGAAAACTGATTTTCTGGCACCAATGCTAGCTTTTTGTTGACTAAACTCATCCCTGCTATGAAACCTAGAAGACCTTCTCTACTAACAAACATGGATTTCATGGAAGCTATCTATGCATTTGCTTAGTTGTTCACACAATAAAATGGTGCATCTGAGAAGTGCAAGAACAGAGTAGGAGAGACTTCTTAAATATGCATTTGTAAGTATCTGCAGCTGCTTTGGAGAGATGCTTTCCTTCCTATCCTCCAAATAGGAAAGGCTGTGAATTTGGCTCTCAGTCACTGCAAAGCACTCCTTTTCAGAGCCTCCTTTCCTTCCTTGCCTTGCCAATTAGGTGTGGCATTGAGGAGGGAGAGATTAAGGCAGGAATTTGAAGCCAATGGGCCAGGAGGGGCCTCTTATGCCCAGCCAGGAAAATAAAGACATTCTTACGTCCAGCAGCAGCATGTTAAATCTACTTCCCTCTCCCACATAGGGTGTGGTTGGGTGGCTATAACTCTAAACTGGAGGAGGCAAACATCTGGGACAAGACAGACAATAATTCATATCATAGCAGCAAATGTAGCCATAGGCTACAGATTACCAAGCGGAGCTGCCCGGAAACCAGCACATGTTGGGCTGTTCATTCTTTCATCAAGTGGAATGTGGGGCATACCAGTTCACTAGAGGGATGCCAGCTTCCCCTCTTCATTCCGCTGACATGGGACTATGCTTTTAACAGCTATATGGCAGAAAGACAATGCACAAGACCATCATTCCCCATCACTAGCCGCCCCCACATTAGGAAGTGCTCCATCTGCTGAAATATTCTGTTTGGCAACCTGGAAGTTCTATTTCTGCTTGTCTGAAAATTAATTGGGGCAGGGCAGAAAAAAGTAGGGAGAAAAATGTGCACAGTATTCTTGGAATGAGAAAAATGGTTCTCTGTGGGATTATTCAGGATGCTTTTTTCCCTTCCCTTTGCTGAAAAAATAGAGACATTTATTTTGGCTTATTGACTTCTCCCTTTCTTGGCACATGTTTTACATTGGACAAAACGAGTGTCCTGTGCCAGGTTAGGCTTCTTTGCATGACAACCACACAGATCCTAAACAAAGTGTGAGAGCTCAATATGATGCAGCATTCATTGTATCTGTCTGCTGCCCTTCTTGCATCATTTACTGGCACCTATTACAGGATGTAAGCACGCACACATGAAGAAATGATGCCACCAATGTGGCTTCCACCCTCTCCCAAGCATTATTCCCAGAAGAATGCCTGGTGGGTGCAGTAGTTATGGCAAGCCACTAAGGGCATTTGTTTTTCCTTGGAGACAGCAGGGCCTGAATCCAGGACCATCTGCAGGCAGAGTAGTTCCTACCCATCCCACCACTGAGCTACAGCCCCTCATGAGAATGATTCACAAGTGAAATAACCACCTGTGAATCAAAACCCAGGTGCAGACCTGAACCCTCTGAACTTTAGTTGTCACATGTTTCAGTCCACAGGGCAAGCCATACACTGGCCTAGTTTTGTCTTCTGTCCAGGGCCAGCCCAAGATATTTTCCTGCCTGAGGGAGAGCAGTGAATGGCACCTTCTGCCTTTCTCACCATATTACCCAACCCTGGTCAAATTTTTGTGACATTTGACTCTCACATGCATCCTTTCCTGCCCCTGACAAAAAAGCATAGAGAGAAATCATGAACGATTTGCCATTGTCTTCTGGCAGCTGCCTTTCTTTATCTCATAGTAGCAGTGGACCCCAGGACTACTCTCCAGACTGTATGTAGCTGTGGTTCTTCTCCCTCTCCTCCAGCCTGATGTTTACTTGAGTCTCTCTGCTGCTTATTTACTAGTTTAACCTGCAACCTTCATTTTTTTATGCTAGTTCCCTCATGGCCTACTTTGGCAGCAAACAAGGCTTGAGAAGAGCAGTACAACTGCAAAATGCTCAGTCTTTCCCATGGATTCAGTTCATGTGTGACTATTTCTCCCATGGGGCTGTGGTTCAGGGACAGAGCACCTGCTTCATATGCAGAGGGTCTCTGTTCGATCTCCAGTGTCTCTGGGGAGGGCTGAAAAAACTCCTGACTCGAATGCCTGGTGAGCTACTATTGCCAATCCGTGTTGGCAATAGTGGTCTTAGAGGCTCAAGGCTGAGCTTACGGCCCTTCTGATCTTTTCCCTATAAGGTGAGCACTTCCATCAGCTTGCATCAGGGGTTAACTGCGATACAGAATCATAGGTATTTGAGGGGTCTGCTGTCTGTTCTCACTTTCCTCCTACAGATAGCTAGGCAAATGCAGTAGAAAGGCACACACAATGGATGAAGCAAAAGGCCCTTCTAAGCAAGTAAATGCAATCCAGGCTGCTCTACAAGCACAAGACACAAGGAGGCTGGAGGCCACTTTGCTGAAATGAATGTCTGCTTTCAGAGTCTGAGAGGGGGCTCAGAATGATCCGGAGATGGCTTTGCCTCCTTTGGCCCAAAGCTGCTCCCTCTCTTCTCATTCTGTGCTGGCTGGTGCCATGGCACATTCTCTGCTAAAAGGCCAGAAGGCAAAGTCTCTTCAGAAGGGTCAAAAGGCTCGCTGTCTTCTGAAAGGTCAAAGGGCGCATTCTCCGGTGAAAGGACGAAGGGCACACACTCTGGTGAAGGTCCACAGGGTGTGCCATGGATCTTCTCGGGCTAAGGTGAGGAAAATGGAGATCAGTGGGGAGCACTGACAGACCCAGGGCATCTCAATAAGCGCAGCCACAGCTACCAGGCACAGGCCGAGTCAATGCAACAGCGGCAGGGAGGTTGCACAAGCAAAGGGGTCAACAGCAGCCTGGCAAACCTTTGCCCCTCAAGAGCAGTAGCATCCCCTGCTCTGCTCACTCCTTACCAAAGCCATAGCACCCCTACTTTGCTAACTCCCCCTTCTTTCAGAATTTGTGGCCTTAAAAAAACAAAAGAGGAACTCTTCCCTCCATTCTCCTCCCTTTGTTTTCCTTGTCATTTTTGTTTGTAAGTCTGAAGTCAGGGTCTTTCTCTCTCACTGTCTTTCATGATGTGAGCTGCTTTGGGAGATACTCACAGCCTAACAAGCATGCAAAAATGCAATAAAGAAAGAAAAAATACACCTTTGTAAAGCTTCCCTTGTATTCCTACCTGGAGACCAGCCTTCCTTACCACAGGCAACCCGTCAAGCAGCTGTTTCAAGCCTGCACCACTTTGGCTCAGCGAGACGACCACAGCCCGCCATGCATGCACTGTGGCTTCCCGAGTGATTGGCAACCCCACCCTATTTTTGCGAGCAGCAAAAATAGGAGGCTTCTCTCTAGGTTGGCTGCTTATACATCCCCAAAAAAGAGAATTTAAAAAATCGGACTTGCATTAATTGAGCACATGTTAATTTATATGTATAGATGCAAATACAAATTATGCCAACTAAATAAAAGTACCATACAGCTTACTATAATAAGGAAATGTCTGACCAGGTCACAGGAGAGCCTTCTCAGTCTACTGCCCAGCTACTGCTGATGGGCACCTTCAAGACCTCACCTCTGCCTCACCCTTCTGAGGGTTCTTTATCTTGACTTGGACTCAGAGTACATAGCCCTTCAGATATGGAGCTTATTCAACTAGTGGGCTGTTCTTTGTAACATAGAGCACATGGCCACTTTATGAGTTTGACAACTCCACTGTGTCTTTGCAGAAAGCAAAAACAAGGGGTTACTCATCTATGATTTCACATTTTCCTAGGAATTCAGGTCCCCATAAGTGACTTCCTTGCTTATTACTACACTGTGTATTGCTGATTCTATCATTTAATGTAATCACATTTATGCCTCTCTTTTTACAGAGTGGTCCAATCAGATTTATCTCATATTATTTTCCTTATAAAGAACAAAATGTGGCAAGGTGAAATCCTAACTGACATCTTATTCCAACAGTGTCTAGGACCTGACTGAAGACTTTTCTGCCTAAATTCCGGACCACCCCTCTTAGGCTCTGCTAACCGCAGAAATGAAAGGCCTTAAAGAAGCAAACTTCTGTCCTACAACTTAGCATTATTCCTGTGTTTCTTACAGGCCAGTGTTGCTAGGCTGACAGTGTGGTGTGACTCCCCAGGATAAGGGGGGGTGAAATCTCAGTGTGTGGGAAATTCAAGGTCTGAGGATATATGGACTCCTGGGGTACCAGTTCAGGTTGGTGGACCTGACAGAGATTTGTTCTGACAGGCTTCCACTCATTTCACTGGTAATGATGCTGGAGTTTGGATGAACTCCAATACCTCTTTATAGAGTTGCAGGTACAATGGGTTTGGCTGGCCCCTTCTTGAAGCCTAGGCTGCTGCTCTAGGAGAGGGATCCTGATTCCTATAACAGTCCTTCACAAAGTTGAGGATGGACTCAGGATAAACAAGAGGCTGTGTTTCTTTAACCAGCAATGAATCAGAGAAGCTCCAGATTCAAAAAAATCCACAGTACATTCACACATTATTAAAATGTATGTTGCTTCTTAAAACAAACAGAAAAAACATATTTGATCAGAATGCTCATTGCTTTCCAAATTTTATCCTCTCTTCCACATTATCAAAGATTACACACTCATATATAACCAGCACAAAAGAAGCTCAAAGGCAAATTAAGAGAGCGATCCTATAGTCCCTTGGAGCATGTCCCAGGGACCATAGGATTCCCTGGAAAAACCCTTCTGAAGTGAGAGACAGTGCTCTGACCTTGGAAGGAAGAATAGGAGATCTAATCCCCTCCCCCCACTTGCAGTTGGCATGGAAAAGAGTACAGAAGCTGCCCGCAAGGTCAGAAAAGCAATTTCAGAGGAGAGATGCATTCCAGTGGGTGGGGAGGGTATGACGGTGGAGAGGCCAGGATATAAGTTATCCCAAGCCTCCTCTAGCATCCTTCCGTCCCCCTCCAGTGCTCCCTTGCTAGATGCAAAGGTGAAGATCTCCTCTGCCGCTTTTCTCACTCTGGGTGAGAAAAGAATAGTAAGTTCGGAAGCTTCTAAGTTAGGGCAATTTAGGGCACAATGCTATTGATTATGCCATAGCGATGATATGTGAAAGCACCCTAAGAAATCTGGACTATTGGCCAAATTTTGTTTAGTTAACTGCGAGCTTTTTAACATATTAATCAATTCACTAATTTAAATAAAGTGACATATTGCAAAACTTCACCTAAGGGCTGAGAAACATTTTTGAGGATTTTGAAATATGTTTCATTTATTTAAAATATCCTTGGCCACCTTTCATGCAGTGCATTGACAATAATTTCATCCTGAAAGGCAGTGTTTGTGCTAGCTTTGAACATACATTCAAACTGAATCCAAATACTATCTCAAAATTTGTTTCTTCAAGACAAGGAAACTATGTGGCCTACATGGTGACTATTCCTTCCATAATCTTAAATTCTAATCCTATTAAAATAGATGGGTTTAGCACCACTAATTTTGCTAGGGCAAAACTGGTTTCTACTAATATGAGACCAAATTACAACCTAAGAGTGAGGGATTTGCTGTTGAATTACACCAACTAAATTTGGAACCTTAAAAATAAATTGACTTTCCATTGGAAAGTGATTTTTCCTTAATTTAATTTTTCACTTTTTGGTGTAAATGAAATAATTACCTAATTGCAAAGTTTGTTTATCCTACCTTGCCCAAAGCTTATATACAACCAGAACCTGCAGAAGGTAGAATGAGAGCCACACCCAGCATCTGCCTGAAGGTGCAGACTAAATAAACATCCTGAGATTTTCTATTCTAAATGTTTAACTTGCTTTTCCTTCCCCTGACAAGATACAATCAACAAAGGCCTCCTGCTCTGGTCTTTGTCCCATCATGTATGCAGATGTTGGATTTGCATTTCACTCCAGGCCACTGAAAAGAGACTATAAGTAGGCCTGGCTCCCTATTGTGACAGTTGAACCTATAAGAGCAGGTAAGTCCAGCATTAATATCCCAAAACATCTTTTGACCTTACTCCTATGACCATGTGTTCCGTATGCTAGCAAATTTGTTTGCCAAATGACTTTTCTCCAGATTCGTTCATTTCTCAATTTCTTCTGATGCTTTCTGTTTTCTCATTTTTCTATCTGACATAAATAATAGAATTATACCCATGAGTACACTCTCAGTGAATTCTCACTATTCTCAACAGAAAAGAATATGAGCATGTATCCCTTCTGTATCCTGCACAACCTGTCGATTCCTGTCAAACAATAGTAGACTGTTTAATGAGTAATTCAGCTGCTCTTTGTCTACAGCCATACTGGAATGCATGCATGGGTTACACCTAATTCCAAGGCATTAGGTAGCTGAAGGTCAGTTTTTCCCAGTTGGCTTTGATGAGAAAATCAGTTTTAAGATGTTGAGGTGATAGACTTCTGTAGCTTTGTAATTAGTACTGCTTGCTGTGCCTCTGCAATGCCTACTCAGCCTGTATATTCGTTTTGGGGGGAGACAGGGGGGAAGGAGCTACAGTGTAGTTCTGATGCTCTCAGTTCCAAAGGAAACGGACTCTGTACAGGCTACTTTGAAGGGAAGCTTGTGGAAGAGTGTTACATGTCTGGATTTGCAACACGATTTACAATCCTGGATGACAATAAATGGAATGACACCATGAATTTTAAAAACCTCTGTAAAAGTTTGTGATCACATGTCTTTTTGTTGTCCAAAGTGTGGCACAGGAGCCAATTTTTATTCTTGATAAGAACAAAGTACAATTAACTCCAGCATAAAGGTATGCTGAGTTCTGGGGCCCCCCAGCATTATTTATTGTTGCTGATAAGACTTGCATAGCACCATCAATGCAAATAGCACTTTGCAGATAAAGAAGCCCCTGCCCCAAAGAGCTTGCAATTGTAGTACAAGCTGTGCATTTATCTTCCTTATCTTTATCTTAACTTAATACCAATGGGAAATGTTGCTGCCTTCAGTCAGTCTCTGGGTTAATTTATCACTAGACAGCATAATCTGCTGCAGTAATGCAAGCAGCATTCCAGCTAGGCCACACTTCCAGTCCCTGTTGCTTTAAAATAAGCAGCAAGAGACCAAACATGATGATGATGATGATAAATAACCAGATTTTGCATTCCAAGTTTGGGGAGAAATAACACCAGGCACTTGGACATAGACTAATTTAGTTTTTAAGAAGCTAGGTGAGACAATTATTTTCTGAAGAACCAGTGACTGCTGTGAGATGGTGCTGGTTAAATGGAGCTGGTGGGAACTGCAGAGCTAAATTCTCTTAGCATCACTTGGGAACTGCAGCTTTGAGGTCTCAAGTGGTACCGAAAATAGACAGAAAAGAACAATCCCACAGCTATTTCCCAAGGGAGGGCATAGTCATAGCCTTATAGGGCCTTCTATGGCTCTAACTAGGAGGGATTTTTATGGCTAAAACAAAAATTAATTTGTCAAAATCGCCATTCATCATCCAAGGAATTGCAGTTGTTGTTCTGACAGGGAGAGGCTACTATGACACAGTAAGCAAATGCTGTGTGTATATGTGTAGGTGTGTGTTCTCAGTGACTTGGGCCAGATCATGGAGGACAAGGCTGTCACTGACTATTAGGCATGATGGCTATATGTCACCTACCATTCCAGAGGCAAAAATGTCTCTGAATACCAGTTGCTGGGTATGGTTGCTACCAGTTGAGCAGGAAGATGCATTTGCACTTAGGTCTTGCTTGTGGCCTTTATTTATTTATTTAGGGAACTTCTATGCCGCCCCATAGGCTTCGCTGAAGCCTCGGGGCGGCTCACAAACATAAGTGGAAGCTGGTTCCACTGTGGACTAGAGGGGCCTTTGCTTTCATCCAGCATGGATCTTTTTATGGACTTACCGATTCTACCCACCATTTTGACCCTGGTGCATTCAAGAAAATTGAAGAGCTGCCTTTAATGGATATGAAATAAAATATCACCACATATGAAGGGCTTAGAACGACAACAGCAAGAATATGAAAATCCTCTACAAAGCATAGAACTATAAAAATCTCCAGCATTTCAGTGTTTAATCATGTTTCTAGACCGTGTAGTTCTGCTGGTAAGAGTGGAATTGTACTGGCAATGTCTGACTATATTTTATAGTGAAAGGGGTTTTTTGATGAAGATTCTGACGATTGATAAAATGGATTCTCTATACTATAGAGAATCTATATATCCTATATTATTCTTTTTTCCTTCCTACTGACTTCTGGTAATGCTTTTAAGAAAAAGAAATTCTCCCTCCCCAATTTATGCTTCATATTTACTTCAGAGAATGCTTCTCTGGCTCTTTGACAGAAACATACCAGTCAGTTAGTTGTATACATCTGCAAGTAAAAGTGTGATTGGAGCAAGAATGCATAGACAGAAATTTTGCTACCTGCCTCAATAATTTTTCAACAGTTTCTCTAAATCCAACAGGAGATTTGCCCCTCCAAGTCAAATCAACATGCAGATGAAGAAGAAACCAGAAATGTGATAATCCAAAAATGTAAAAAGAACAACATGCATCTCAAGATCATCCATCCATCAATGGCACATAATTGTAAAGTACAACCAAGGACTCTAGGGTAGATTTTGAATGATTTCACATTGTTTTTCCATAAAAGAGAAAAAAGCAGCATTTCCAGATTATACATTTATGCGGTATTCATGGGATCTCTCTAATTCCCAATTGAGTAAATCCAAAAGAAAAATCACAGCCTGATTCTATTTTCACAGAGTCACACATTGCATCTAAGATATTCTCAATGTGCCTTGAAGATGTAAAAGTTTTGCAAGTAGGGACAAATTACTGTTTGTAAATGTATTATACACATTCACTCATTAGACATCCACAGTGAATTATGGCTCACTGTCAAGCATAGATTTAGTGGCAAACCTGGACTTGTTAATGTATAATATCTGAAAAGGTGCCCCTGCAGATAAAGTTGTTATTTCAAAGTTTTTAAAGGAGGCTTCCTTAAGTATTCTCAATGCTCTGTAGGTTGGGAGAGCAAATGCAAGAGGATGGGCCTACTGCATCTTTAATAGCTGTGTAGAAGAGAGAATTTGAGCCGGGGCAGTTTCTGTAACAGGTGACGTCGGCTGAAATTAATAGCTGTTTTAAACTTTTAATGTATTTCTGATGTTATATATTTTTATTAACATATTTTTATCATCTGTTTTATGGACTGTTGTAAATTGCCCAGAGAACTTCAGCTGTTGGGGGGTGGGTATGAAAATGAAATTATTGATAATATTAAACTTTCTTATTCTATTAAAAGTGCAGGAGTCCTGCCTGTTTTTTCTTTTCTTTTGGCTACCCTAAAACTAGGAATTGCTTAACATGATCCAAACTCCTTTTTAACCCGTGCTGTCAAAGTCAGTTTCGATGTGAGTTGTGTGAGCAAGATTTGGTAGTCTGTGCCCTAAATCACCAAATGAGAGCTGACTGCAGCAATGTTAGACGGCAATGACAGTAAAGTGGCACACTATGATACTTCTACTTTTCAGTCCTTACTGTGGATGGAATAGATCTTTGTCCTTCAAAAGTGCTGTGCTTAACAAACAGCACGCCCTATACAAGCCCCTTGACTTCATGCCGCAATTCCAATGGGGGTACAAAGCAATAACAAAGGTATGCCCTGTGATATTAACAGGGCTCCACCCAGGCAAACAGCTACTTCAATAACTTTTGAGAAAATCTACTGCCTCTGATGCAGTTGATGGTAATATTGCTTCTAGATCATGGCATCAATCCTGCTTGGCCAAAACCCTCACCCCATCCTGCAGCACACATATACATGTAGTGTTCCTCCTGCCCAGCACTCCACTCTCATCCTTAACTGGATTTTTTGAATGTTCAAATCAGTGTATAATTTGTAGGTTGGAAACTGCAAGCCCAGAAAATTTTTGAGGAAGACACTAGCTGTACAGCTACTGAACAATTTAGTGCATCTGTAGTGCAGCATAGACCTCAGTCCAAAGAGCAAGCTGTTTTCAGCATGCAAAAGGCAGCAAGTCTGAAACAAAACAAATAGTGCCAGGCAGGGTGAGAAGCATCTAGAGCAACAACACAGGCTGACCTCAGTGTGAAAAAATTCCCCTTTGAAAGCAAATCTGTTTTCCCCATTGTACCAGAGAAAAGTTGTTGCAACAAGGTGAAGTTCTAGAAAATTTACAGCACCAGCTTTTCCCAGGGTCCAAACAGTCCATTGCAATCAATCACTGTGTTAAAGAGGATGCAAACGAGGGAGCTAAATTATATATCTCTGTTGAGCCATTTCATAATTGCTTCCACAGCCTTCCACAGCATGCAAATGTGTTTTCTAATTCCAATCTCATGTACCTAGCCCTCCTTTGTAACAACACTTTATTTCCTTCCTTATTGCCACAAGCTTGTATGGTTGGTCACCAAATTCCCACTTTTCTGATAAATTAATTAAAGGTGAAAGGACTGGTTAACTGAAGCCACATCTGAGTGTAAGAACAGAGCTGTTATTTGAACCCAGGCTCCAAGGTATAAGTGAACTGTTGAGTCCTGGAAGGTGCAGACAGTGCAAGGGTGAAGAACAGGGGTGGTCTATAGAGGGCTAGTGATGGGCAGGCCAGCAGCAAAAGTGATATGCCACCTCTCTCTCTCTCTCGCTCTCCCTCTCCCCCCCCCCCACTTCCCTTTAGCCCCTCCTCTTTCTCTCATCCTCTATTCCCAGCAGGCTGTCATAGGAGAGGCACATCAAGCTGGTCGGGGCATTTGAAACTAGGCTGAGAGTTGCAAATTGCCTGATCCTGCTATGGTCCTTCTTCCCATAGCCAGCATTGTGCAGTGCTATCGCATAGTTCTGGAGATGGCATTCCCCAGTTCAATACCTGGCTTAACCGTAGAATTTACTGAGTAGCTTTAGCACGTCACCATCGTACACCATCTCTCATCTCTCAGGTTTGTCATGAGGCCACAGTGCTGCTCTGAACTCCTTGGCAGGATATTAACACTAACCAAAAATCAATAAAAATAGCAGGAACCTACATTATAAGGAGCATTGATTTGGGGAACTGTAGGAAAAGACATCTCCAGTTTCCGTCTATATAACTTATGTTTCTCAACAGTTATCATGCTTCCCAATTTCAGGCACCAGAAAATTAGTAGAAACATTGAAATTAATGGAACTTAATCATGGGTAGATTATTTTGGTGGCTCTACTTGAAGCATGGCTACCTCTGAATTCAGCCTAACATTTTATGCTCCCTGGCTTATCAGGGATAGGATAAAATAAGAAAATTATAACATTGTTAAATAAAGATATTGGTCTGTCTACTGCATTGATATCTGAATCATAAATAGGAATTCTTGCATCTTTTTTATGCATTTTGGCCAGATGTGATTCAGGAATGTCACTTCACAATGCCTCAGAAGAACAAATCAGGTAGGGGAGAGATGCAATATGTGCATGAACTGAGAATTCAACTTTGGATATAGCTCAGTTCATACATCACAGTAATGCATGGTTCATTACCCTAACAACTGATTGAGCTTGTTCCAAGTGGCAGCCCAAATAACCTTTAAGGAGCTGTGGCATGTGCTTCCCACCATTATTAGTGTTTTAGTATCACATTTATACCCTGCTTTCCCCATCTTTTTCAAGGAACCAAATCCAGCTTAGATGGTCCTCCTCCACTCCCTTTTTATCCTCACAACAACAACCCTGTGCAATAGAAAGGCTGAGAGTGAGTGACTGGCCCAAAGTCAGCCAGTGAACTTCATAGCTGAGTAGGAACTAGAACCCAGGTCTCCCAAGTTCCAGGCCAACCATCTAGCAAATTATAAATATGCAACCCTCAGCTGTGTTATGTGAATCTCGATGGTAGGATTACTTGAAAGCTAAGCAAGCCTTGCATAACTCTGCAGCAGATTGTGGATTATGAGACCATTCTTTATCCCTCAAATAAACCCTCCTGGCCACACTTGCACAACACGCCAATCCTCAACAACACCCAGCTGGGATCTGCATACCATAACTGCAACTAGCATGTGCCACACCTCCTGTTGGGTTGATTTACCCATAGTAGGCTGCCACATTGTCAGAATCAGGACTTTGCCTGGCAGATGAAGCAACCTCTCTGGGTACTTTACTGATTCCACGGTTTATTGTCCCCCAAAACTCACACAACTTAAAGCTGCAAGCTTGGCACCTATTGCTGATCTGATTTCCATTTGCTACCATCTTGATCGGGGGCAAGACAGGGTGTGGCATGGGGGAATAGGAAATATTTATATAAACTTTTGCAGAGTGCCCTGGGCAATGATTATACTGTCTGACTTTCAGATTCTAATGCTTTTTTATTCCTCTCTCATTCCTTTGTTGCATGTTTCATTTTTACCACCCTCTTTTTTAAACTGGGGGGCCCGAAAGAGGGTGTCTGATTAGGTGTATTTATAAATGAGGTTTGGTGACACTCATAGCCTTTATATACCGGAGTATTCCCGCCTTTGATGCATGATATAACTGAGAATGCTCAGGCTGTGAATCAGAGGGCTATATCTGTCAGCTACTTGCCAGATTCCTCAAACAGACATAACTAGATCCACTTTCATGTCACAGTAGTAAGAAACACAGTTACATTTTGCAGCTTTTCTCTCCCAAGTCAGTTGTCTTTCTTTATAGATAAGTTTGTCCCTATGGTGCAGGTGAACCTGTCTCATGATGCTGTGTTTCTCTTTCACAACAGGCTGCAATGCCCAGACCACCACAGCTGAAGAGGAAGCCTGGCTTGGAACTGCATATTTTGATTTGTTTGATATTAGGAGATCTAAAGGCCGGCTGGGAAATGTGCTAGCGAGAGGGCTGCAAAGCAGAACAAAGCAGCTACTCACTAAAATGGAAAAAAGTTCCAAGACCTCAAGCGTCAGTGATTAAAGAATCTGTAACTCACACCATATCAAATTTAGCTTTGCAGGAAAAGTAATGAACACAAACCCAAAAGGCAAGCTGTTGATTTGTCACCAAACCCATGAAGAAGAGGTACATTTTTAAAATGTTACATATCTGAGACATGCTGATTAAAATGTACAGATTGCTTTCCCAAACAACTGCTTCTACATGCTTTTTTAAGAAAGTGATTTTCATTTCTGTAGCTTTAAGGACACCAGTTGGCTCCTTGTTGCCATATAGAAAAACCAAATAAACCTGAATTAGCATCTCCTAAACTATAGTTTTTAGCAAATGCTTGTGAAGTTTGCACTGGCATTGCTACTTAAGGACAACTTTGAAATCTTAGAAAATCTTGGCCATACATTTTAACATTCAATTTTTCTCTCTTCAAGATGCCCGCGGTAATACAAATCCTATATAGGGTGGCTGTAATGTGGGAGTCCTGGGAAGTCCCTTATAGGGAGCACAATGTGCCATCATACTAAAAGGCTATTAAGTGACAACTGAAAAGACAGCAGTGGAACAAAGCTCACTTTACCTGGTAGATCATCACTTTGAAGTTCCTACGCTTCAGCAGCTCTGCCTCATTGGATTCCAGCTTCTTGATTTGCCCACCTTGCTTTTCCAAGTTCTGCCGGACAGTTTTCACATTGACGCTAACCTTGCGGACCTTCTCCAGCATCTTGTTGACTGTATTGCTGGTGGTGGTGTGGGCCTTGGTGAGCTTGGCCAGCTCCCCTTGGATGCTGGCCACCACACCATCCATCTCTTGCTGCCTCTCCTCCAACTGACTCTGGGTCAGTTGAATCTGATCCACAGCCCCTATGATCTTGTCCAGAAGGGTGAGCACCATCACACCATTGATCTGATCTGATTTGATGGGTTCCTCACCAGCTGGTTCCTCTGAGGCCTCAGAGGCTGTTGGCTGCTCGATGATCTGAAGGCTGGTGTCTGCCATAATTGCTCTGGAGTCTTGACTAGCAGAGTCCAGAGAAGCCTGACACTGCAGGGACAAGAGAGCGAGTGAGAGAAGAGGAGACAGAATCTGAGATCTCTCAGATCTGGGAGGCTAGCCAGAAGCCAGGAGCACAGCGTGTGGATGTGTGCTTCAAATGAAATGGCACAACCCTTGCAAAGCTGTCCGGAAAACTGCCCTGCAAATTTTTCCAAGCTTCAAGGCCATTGGCTGACTCCACCTCAACTGGAGGAAAACAGCCTCTTGCCAAATGCCTGGCAGACCCACCCCCTTTTTTTTCTGAAATGATTAAAATAGTTGGAGAGGAGGCAACAGCTTTAGCATGCAAGCACAGGCAGAACTGGCTGGCTAACTCTCTTGCAGAGGAATGCAAAACTCCAAACTGCAACAGCCTCACTTTTACTAGATAGTGGGAAGGCAGAAATTCCTAAGAAGATTTCCGAGGAGGAGAAAACAAAACAACATCTTTCTATGCAGAAGCTGCTGTTGAAAAACTGCCCAAGAAAAACATGCAAATGTTAACAAGTGTCTGTCTGGAAACAGCTGCACAAAGAAACACAGCTGGGATAACCCTGAGACTTCTGCCCTTGGCCAGGGCTGCACAAGTTTTAGTGTTTCCTTTTAAAGGCACACATGACAGGTCAGGACATATGTGACTTGGATCACTTATCATACACAACTAGCTCTGCTACTGAGCTTATTTGTGCCATGCAGATGTACTCATGCAAGCAGGCACGTCCGGCTCAGATATTCTTCAGAAAGCCATTCTGAAATTTAAATGGGAATGCTTTAGTTGGTAATGCACAGACTGGGTCACTGTACAGCACAGCCTTGCTCTGTGCTGCAGCTGCCAACCATTGCTATGAGCAGCAGTTGCCATTTTCTGGAAACACAGTTTCCATTGTCACATCCTGGACTGGACATTTGCAATGGGCTAATTAGAGGGAGATGCTGATTATTTTCTGGAGAGGTCAATGAAAGCAGCAGGTCCTATATCTATCTAACCAGATCACACAGTTTTTAAAAGAAACAATAGTAGGCACATATCATTGATCCAGCACCTACTTTTAATTCTGCTCTTTTGTGCTGCATTAAAGGGAAGAAAATCCCAAAGTTCATTTCTAAGTACAGTACCAGGAAAGGGTAGACATTTGTGTGTGTGTGTGTGGGGGGGGCAATTCTCCTGTATATTAGTACTTTCAGGGTGACACAACAAGAGGACATATGCAATGAGTTTGACAAAGTCCACAGTCCTTTAAAGCTGCTTCATTCCACCTAATACTAGGACCCGTCCTGAGTGCAAGGTGCATTCACTCCTGCTGTTGTTATTAGATGTTGCCATAGGGCAATAAAAAAGGAAGGAACCAGCAGCTTTATATATGAATTATCACATGTCAATTCCAAGGCAAGGCATTTCCAATTAAAACCTTTTAAAAACCTGGGAGATTTCAGTTAGATTATATACAATAATGGGCTGTTTAGACAAAGCATAACTCAGCATAAGATAGCTTCACACAAATGCTATTTACTCAAGAATTTTCTTGACTACATGGACTATTTGGCAGTAGCATCGCTCATCATCTGTTTTCTATTCTCAAATTAATAATGTTATTTTTGTCAGTTTATCCCATATATAAAGCCATATACTGGGAATAATAGTGTCTTCTGCATGGTGCTTTTTTTCCTCTTTTTTTCTTTTGCCACAGGTTGAGAACCGTCTATTTTATAAAAAGTATTTTCCAAGGCACACCCTTCTGTCCTGACAAATCCTCAGAAGAGAAACAAACAATTCCTGTGTCTGAGGGTAATGAGTCAGTTTTATATTAAAAGGGAGCAAAGTAGGCCTTTTTAAGCTGGAGCAAAATAAGGGCTTGTGCTCATATTGCTCATATGATATCCAAGATGCTCCAAACAGGGTAAAGGGTTATGTTGCTGCTCAGCAACATACTAATGAATGCATACTCTATTCTATTAACCACTGGGCAACATGAATGCACACTCTGTTTTGATATATACAAAAATGGAGAGCCACCTTGTAGTCCCCTCTCAGCAATGGTGTGGGTGAGCTTGGGCCAGTCATGGACTCTCGGCCTAACCTACCTCACAAGGTTGTTGTTGTGAGGATAAAATAGAAAGAAAACCTTGTAAGCTGTCCTGGGTTCCTAGCAAGAGGAACAAAGACAGGGTAAACATGTAAAGCAATAATAATACTGTTAAAAATAAGTTGGATTCTTTCTTTAGCCTGGATTATATAATGCAAACACATCAAAACTTTTTTAGCCCCAAAAGTTAAAGTTTAGTAGACATAGTGTAGTCTACTGTTGGAGAGAACTAGATTTAGTTCATTGGATGATCATGAGCAAATAATTATTCAACCTCAACTATCAAACAGGGTTGTTGTGAGGATGAATGTATTTGTGGGGGAAGAGGCACTCACAGTGTGCACTGCTCCAAACTTGTTGAAGTAAGAGCCAGATAAATATTGAAGTAATAAATATTTATTGAAGGTTTAGATGCCCGTACCACATTTTACAGCAGTTCACCAGGCACAAATTCAAACAATTTTTTCTCACATGGATTATCTTGAAGGAAAACTACATCAATTGAACTTCTGCCTATCATACAGCTGTTAATTGGAGATGCCCCCAATGAAGAAAAACACAGTAAAAGAGGTATTTTTTGTCAACTGGTCTTTAAAGAATTAGGTCCAATCCCTTTACCACACCGTTGTTCCGTGGCTAAAAGAAGCTCTTTTGTCTCTCCATGGGCATTCCCTTTGCAGCTTTCAGTCTGAAGGCGGCTACTTTCTTCTAGTGGGATTCTTGCATTTTTATAAGGCCTGAAAGGCTGCTTCACGTGTCACACAATTCCACATGGAAAGCTTTTTGTGCGGTAGAAGAGTTCGTAAGGTTATGAAGAGTTTGTACCTGAACAATGTTACATTCAGATTTGCATTAAGGGATAGAGAAAAGAGGTTTAAGCCTTTACCCATACCGTAGCCCCAGCGCAAAAGCTGAGTGCCATTTATAACTACACATCAAGCAAACCGGACTTGTATTGTGTAGCGATTGTTTGGGCTTGAAGTGTTCAGTCAATGAGGCAACAGTTCTCGGTACTGTTAACAGCAACTTTAATAATCCACGACTATGGCCTTTGGCCTTTTTTTCTTCTCGTAGACCAGCATAACTTTTTAATGTTGCTATGAAATGATTTAAATAGTAATCTGAGATGCTATATCTCCCTCCGTAGCAGGGACAAGGACTGCTACCTGCGACGACAGCAACTTCAGCACTAGCTCCGGCGGAAACGTTCTCAAACACGTCAATCGTATGACGTCACCGCTGCAGATGACGCCGCTAGAACCACAAAGAGACCTGTTCGCTGTCGACCGTGGCCACTGTCAAGAGAACAGGCAGCAAAATGGCGGCTGGCCAAGAGGCCCCCAAACGCCCATAAATAGCTACGGGCACTGTTGCTAAGCAACCCAGCTATTCAGCGGAAGAAGAGTGGGAAGGCACTGCGTGGTGACATCATTGGCGGAAGCTCGAGCGGTAGATGACTCAAGTAGGTGCTGTGGTTTGTTTCGGGGTGCCAGGTAGGGAGGGCGTAAAGGCCCGGGGGGTGGCGGGGAGTTGGTGAAGAGGGTAATGCGGGTGGTTGGCGACAGAAAGGATGTGAAATGCATTGTGGGTATGCGAAAGTCGTGAAAGGTCTTGACTCTGTTCGGGTGGAGGCGGATAGGGAATAATAATATTCCCGCATTAGGGTATGAAGAGGGTTAGTGAGGAAATTTGGTTAGGTCTGTGACTACCGTTGTTCTTCCAAAATATTATTCAGGTTTGTGTCTAGCCAGGCCATACGGTTTTGGCTAAAGGGGAAAGCAAAGAGTCCCCCCCCCCGGTGTAGTGGTGGGGGGTTGGATTTGAGACCTACCCTTGGGCTGGCTGGTTTGTTCCCGAAATGCTGTCTGGGTCACATTTAAGAGCATTTGTGGGGATCAAGGGCATTCAAGGGGGGAAAGACTTTTAGGTACACTGGATATATGGGACTTTGTGGGGGGGGGGGTTGTCTGCAGTGAACATTGGGGTCATGCGTAGAATGGCCAGGTAAGGGAAGGTTTTTTTTTGTTAATCTTTATGTTTCTGAGGAGACAACATTTTTTTAGGGGAAGTGAGGTAATTTAATGTGTTTGGCAAGGGGTTGTGCAGCAGGGAGAGCAAAGGATGATACAAACTGAAAGGAAGATTCTTGTTTAAGGGATCCTTTGATGTCATTTAGCACTTCATGCAGAATTACCTTTGATTTGATTACATCAGAACAATTTTCCATGAGTTGGAGGTTGAAGTCCAAGCACAAATATTGTTGTATTTCTCTTGATATGCTATCTTCTCTTGCCAATAGGAACCTTGGAATAAAATGGCAGCATTGCTTTGCTTTGTTTTTAATTGTGTGCAAAGCTTGTGGTCTCAGTTTTTGTGAGCATCCAGTATAGCATATTGTGCCCTGTGGTGCAAGGGAGTGTGTTTGTTTGGCTTTTTAACTTTTGGTCCCTAACCGTCATTGAACTGTACCTTCTATGCATCACATTTGTTTGAATTAGTATTCCCTTGCTATGCTTTATTCAGGTATAAAAGTTTATATAATGTAAACTGCCCAGAAAGCGTATAGCAGCATATAAATCAAATAAATACATATGTAAATAAGTTGAACCATAGATTTAGAATAATAGACTAGAATCATAGCATAGTAGAGTTGGAAGGGGTCAGAGGGCCATTGGGTCCAACCTTCTGCTACGTGCAGGACTTCTAGTTAAACCATCCCTCTTGAATGGATGTCCAGTTGCATCTTGAATGCCTCTAGTATGGGAGAGCCCACAATCTCCCTAGGTAATTTGTTCCATTGTCATACTGCTCTAACACTCAGGAAGTTCTTGAAGATAGGGACAACATTTGCTTTTCTTCAATCACCTGGCACTTCCCCTGTCATCCATGATTTCTCAAAGATAATAGACAGTGGTTTTGAGAGTTGCCAGCTCCTTTATGACTCTGGGATGGAGTTCATTGGGGCCTGGAGATTTGAACTCATTCATCCCAATTAAATGATCCTTGACCATTTGCCTATCAATCTTGAGCTGCTATCCTGCACCTTCAGTTTGTACTTCCCCTTCATCAGAAAAGTCATGGAACTTCTTTTGGGAGAAGACTGAGCCAAAGTAGGAATTTAGCACTTCTGTCTTTTCTTTTTTATCTGTTACAATTTTGCCATTCACATTGAGTAATTAAACCCCCATTACTTTCCTCTGTCTTCTACTTTGGGTATATCTGAAGAATGCTTTTTGTTGCCTTTAGCATCCCTTGGAAGCCTCAGTTCATTCCTAGTTTTAGCCTTCCTAGTTCCATCCTTTCAATTCTGTGCTAACTTCTGCCTTTGTAGTCTGGCTTTCCTTCTGTTCCCTATACATGACCTTTTTGTTTTCAGATCATTTCTAAGCTTTTTGTAAAGACATGGACTTCTTTTGTCTTCTACCTCTTTCCTTGTTGGAATGGTTTGTAATTGTGCCTTTAGAATTCCCTTTTTTTAGATGTTCCCATCCATCTTGGACTCCTTATTTCATTAGAGTTACTTGCCATGGGACTTAACTTACTGTTCTGAGTTTATGCAAATTGGCTTTCCTAAAATTCAGGGTGTGAACTTATAGGTACTTTCCCTCAGAGTTCCTGTAGCTGTTACTTTGTCTGGTAGGTCTTCTCTGTTGGCTAGTATCAAGTCAAAGATACTCTTTCCTCTTACTATTTCCTCTGCATTCTGTTGGAGGAAGTTATCAGTAACACATGTTAGGAATCTCTTGGAGGGACCATGTTTGGCATTATCTTTCCCCACAGATATTGGGGAAATTGAAGTCCCTATAACAATGACATCATGCCTCCTTGGAACACTGGCAATTTGCTTTTCAAAAGTTTTATCCTTGTCTTCTCCTTGACATGGTGGTAATAGACTCCAACCACCATGTTTCTTTTATTTCCTGTTCCATTTATTTTAATCCAGATGCACTTAATGGGGCTGCTAAGCTTATCCTGCTGAATTTTTGTGCAGAGATATGTATCTTTAACATATAGTGTGACTTCGCCTCCCTTACTGTTCCTTCTGTTCTTGAGCAGGTTATATCCTTCAGTTGTTGAACTCTGGTCATGGGAATCATCCCACCAAGTTTCATTTGTGCCTATCAGGTCATATTTACCCTCCTGTATTAGGAGTTCAAGTACATGCTGTTTGTTTCCCATAATCTGGGCATTAGTATAGACATTGAAGACCATGTGCTTTAAATCTGAAGGCAACACCATATTTTTGATATATTGTCTAGAAAGTTGCAGAATAAATATTATGAGAACTTGCTTGGACTGTTCTGCAGGTTCTCAAGTGGGAAATGACACCATTTCATTAAGCGATGCAGTAAATACTTAATGCAAGAAAGCATTTAATAGGAAGAGGAAACAAGACAGAGCAGTAACCGGATAAATCACCAGCTTCTGTTTCCTTATTAATTAGAAGGTGATACTTTCCAAGCAGAAAAAATGCATAATTTGTTTTGACATGCATGTATGTATGAATGGGATTTAAATTGTTTCTGGTCCTTAGACAGACCCACCTCTTTCTGGTGTGTCATTTTTATGTCTGCAAGCCTGCAGTTAGTATCCAGCCTTATTAATCTGACCGGAAAGGCCAGAGAACCAGTCAGACCTGGCTTTCATTGGATAATCCTTGTGCACTGTGACATCTGGATGCTGTCCCATCCCTTAGTGAAAATGAGCGCTGAGTCTCTGTGCAGTTGGTTAAATCTGCTGCAGTGCTATGTAATGTCCTTCCATCAAGATGGCTGTTAACTGATAGGCTCCTGCCTGTGTTTCTGGGACAGCAGCCTGCAGAGACAATTAGGTGCCATGTTATGGACAGCTGCTTATAAAACTGTAGACCTGGAGATTAGAGATGATTTCCAAAGCAATAGCATTCTGATTGCAGTTATACTGCATAGTTGTACAAAGTTGTGTGTGGCACAGGAGTAGCTCTTCCTATGATTCTTTCTCCACAGATAACACAAATGCATGTGGCTGCCATTATAAGACACAAATATCTTAGAACAACTTATACTGAAAAACTTGTTTAGGGGAAAAAAACCTAGGTTTTAGAATAGCTATAGACTTGAAGTTATGAAATGTGATTTTATGTTTTTATAGCCCTTACATAATATTTACTGGTAAAACCATAACAGAAGTTAGATTTTTCAGCCACTACTTCAATCTCTAGTTTTGGTTCTTAAGGCACTTTGTACAACTAGAATTATTGAAATATTCTATGGATATTGTCACTGCAGAAATGGAATATGAGTTATTCTACAGTGTGTACATATTGTGGTCTCAAAGGAACAATTTATATTTTTCTTTATGCTTCTCATTTTTAGAGGGATAAGAAGATTCTCACCCTAGTTTGACAAGATATTATAATTCAATATGGGGGAGCTTTTTCGGAGTGAAGAAATGACGCTTGCACAACTGTTCCTTCAGTCTGAAGCAGCATACTGCTGTGTCAGTGAATTGGGAGAACTCGGGAAGGTCCAGTTTCGGGATGTACGTATTTCCGTGTGTTGCACAGTACAAGTAATTGTACCATGACAAGTGGGCTTCAAAGGTATTTTTTCTTCCTAGGATGTAATTGAAATTTAAATACTATCCAGGTGTTAATTGCCAGGAGCATTGCCTTTGATGGCAAGTAACTGTGCTGTAGCCTAGATAAGACTCATATTGATCAGGTAGTTACTATTCGCACGTTCCCTTTGAGTAGTCCAGTGTTTTCATTGGCTTTCCATGACATTGCAGCAGTTTAGCCTTTGGTAGGAGGAGCTTCTGAGTGAGGCAACAGCCAGTACTTAGTCTTTCCAACTCTCTGCCTATATGCAGAGCTATGTGTCATAATAATAATTTATTTTTATTGGCAGCTAAATCCTGATGTGAATGTGTTCCAGCGTAAATTTGTTAATGAAGTTCGGAGGTGTGAAGAAATGGACAGGAAACTCAGTATGTCATTACTTTCTTTGACTTTGCATTGCTTATGCATGGACTTATAGAAGTTGATTTTTATCGATTAAGCCTTATATGCCCGCCCACCCCTTGAGATCAGCAGGAGAGGCCCTTCTCCAGGAACCCTCCGTGAAGGATATTAGGAGGGTTAGTGCTCGGAGTGCTTTCTCTGCAGTGGCGCCCAATCTATGGAATGCGCTCCCCAGAGAGGTCTGCCTGGCGCCGTTGTTATTTGTTTTTCGGCACCAGGCAAAGACCTTTTTATTCAAACGTTATTCTAATTGTTAATATTATTTATTTGTTTTATATTTTGGGCCAGGTCGACTCAAATTATATTGTTTTATAATGTGCTTATTTATCTATTATTGTGAGCCGCCCCGAGGCTTCGGCGAATGGGGCGGCATAGAAGCCTTCTAAATGAATGAATGAATGAATGAATGAATGTATTGTTAGCCTCTGCCACTGTGAAATCACACAGGGTTAGTGGTAATTTTTTATGTTTGCCCATTACTTATTTTTTAATAGATAGAGATGTTACTTGACTGTGAAGGGTTATGTGGGCTGGTTAAACTAAGTAGCAGAGGATAAGTTGTAGGATATGGTTGTCTGAGGATTCCTTTCATTCTCTCCTGATATTGCTTGAGTTGGTTCAATCTCCCCAATGTTATTGTTCTTTTCTTTTTCAGGGTTTGTGGAAAAGGAGATTAAAAAAGCAAACATTCCCATCACAGATACTGGTGAGAATCCAGAGGTGCCATTTCCCAGAGACATGATTGATTTAGAGGTAAAGTATGCTATGGATAAAGGACCCTTGTAAACTCTAAGTGGTTTAGTATATCATATATGGCAGTGTATAAGGCAACTCATCTATAAGAGAAAGTTGATATTTTGGGATGTTTTTCTGGTTTTTGTCATGTGTCAGGCATATCAGATGGCACCCAATTTTTGCTTTGGTATTTTACTTTGAGGGGGTCTTATATGCCAGTATATTGTCGTCTAGAAGCTTCTAGACCTCTCCAATTTGGAGGCCGACAATAGCTCACAAAGGTGCTGGCTGGCTGGGATTGGTTGGGGAGACCGCCTGTGTCAGTACTGTGGACAGGTACACTGGGCTGGGTGAGAGGGGAAAGGTCTGTGCAAGCAGCACTGTGTCTCTGCTGAGACAGCTGCACAAGGAACACTTCACTTCCCAGCTGCCACCACTGCAGCTGGCCCGACACAGTGTGCTCCCCCCATGAGAGTGGGGCAGGCTCTGGACGCAGGACCGAGTCTGCAGCTCTGCATGAGACTCGCGACATGATGCAATGCAGGACAGTTCCTCCAGTAGCAAAAGTTTTTTAATGATTAATAAAAATGAGCTTGTAAATATAATTGCCTTTATCTTTTTAAAGAAATGATGAATAGAATATGGTAATTTTTTCACCTGATATATAAGACAACCCC